>NW_020837954.1:21099872-21139275 GCF_003676395.1 Aethalodelphis obliquidens | reverse complement strand
TTGTTGGGTGCATAAATATTTACAATTTTTATATCTTCTTCTTGGATTGACCCCTTGATTATTATGTAGTGTCCTTCTTTGTCTCTTGTAATAGTCTTTATTTTAAAGTATATTTTGTCTGATATGAGAATTGCTACTCCAGCTTTGTTTTTATTTCCATTTGCATGGAATATCTTTTTCCATCTCCTCACTTTCAGTCTGTATGTGTCCCTAGGTCTGAAATGGGTCTCTTGTAGACAGCATGTATACAGGTCTTCTTTTTGTATCCATTCAGCCAATCTATGTCTTTTGGTTGGAGCATTTAACCCATTTATATTTAAGGTGATTACCGATATGTATGTTCCTATTACCATTTTCTTGTTTTGGGTTTGTTATTGCAGGTCTTTTCCTTCTCTTGTGTTTCCTGCCTAGAAGTTCCTTTAGCATTTGTTGTAATGCTGGTTTGGTGGTGCTGAAGTCTATTTGCTTTTGCTTGTCTGTAAATGTTTTAATTTCTCCGTTGAATCTGAATGAGATCCTTGCTGGGTAGAGTAATCTTGGTTGTAGGTTTTTCCCTTCATCACTTTAAATATGTCCTGCCTCTCCCTTCTGGCTTGCAGAGTGTCTGCTGAAAGATCAGCTGTTAACCTTATGGGGAGATTCCCTTGTATGTTATTTGTTGTTTTTACCTTGCTGCTTTTAATATTTTTTTCTTTGTATTTAATTTCTGGTAGTTCGATTAATATGTGTCTTGGCGTGTTTCTCCTTGGATTTATTCTGTATGCGACTCTATGTGCTTCCTGGACTTGATTAACTACTTCCTTTCCCATATTAGGGAAGTTTTCAACTATAACCTCTTCAAATACTTTCTCAGTCCCTTTCTTTTTCTCTTCATCTTCTGGGACCCCTATAATTTGAATGTTGTTGTGTTTAATGTGGTCCCAGGGGTCTCTAAGACTGTCCTCAATATTTTTCATTCTTGTTCTTTATGCTGCTCTGCAGTAGGTATTTTCACTATTTTTTCTCCCAGCTCACTTATCCGTTCTTCTGCCTCAGTTATTCTGCTATTTATTCCTTCTAGAGAATTTTTAATTTCATTTATTGTGTTGTTCATCGCTGTTTGTTTGCTTTTTAGTCCTTCTAGTTCCTTGTTAAATGTTTCTCATATTTTCTTCATTGTATTTCCAAGATTTTGGATTATCTTTACTATCATTACTCTGAATCCTTTTTCAGGTAGACTGCCTATTTCCTCTTCATTTGTTTGGTCTGGTGGGTTTTTACTATGCTCCTTCATCTGTTGTGTGTTTCTCTGTCTTCTACTTTTGCTTAACTTACTGTGTTTGAGGTCTCCTTTCCACAGGCTGCAGGTTCATAGCTCCTGTTGTTTTTGGTGTCTACCCTTAGTGGCTAAGGTTGGTTCAGTGGGTTGTGTAGGCTTCCTGGTGGAGGGGAGTGGTGCCTGTGTTCTGGTGGATGAGGCTGGATCTTGTCTTTCTGGTGGGCAGGACCACGTCTGGTGGTGTGCTTTGGGGTGTCTGTGCCCTTATTATGATTTTAGGCATCCTCTCTGATAATGGGTGGGGTTGTGTTCCTGTCTTGCTAGTTGTTTGGCATAGGGTGTCCAGCACTGTAGCTTGCTGGTCTTGAGTGGAGCTGGGTCTTAGCATTGAGATGGAGATCTCTGAGAGAGCTTTCACCATTTGATATTATGTGGAGCCAGGAGGTCTCTGGTGGACCAGTGTCCTGAACTCACTCTGCCACCTCAGAGGCATAGGCCTGACACCTGGCCCGAGCACCAAGACCCTGTCACCCTCATTGCTCAGAAGAAAAGGGAGAAAAAAATAAATAAAATAAAGTTATTTAAATAAAAAAATATAAAAATTTTAAAAATTAAATAGTAATAAAAAAGAAATAAAGAAAGAAGAGAACAATCAAACCAAAAAACAATCAATCAATGATAACAAGCACTAATAAGTATACTAAAATAAACAAACAAAAAAGACAGACAGACAGAACCCTAGGACAAATGGTAAATGCAAAGCTATACAGACAAAATCACACAAAGAAGCATGTACATACACACTCACAAAAAGAGAAAAAGGAAAAAAATATATATCTATATAAAAAAAGAAAGAGAGCAACCCAATCAATAAACAAATCTACCAATGATAATAACCTCTAAATACTAAACTACAATAAACATAAAACCAGAAACAAATTAGATGCAGAAAGCAAACCCCAAGTCTACAGTTGCTCCCAAAAGTCCAGCGCTTCAATTTTGGGATGATTCGTTGTCTATTCAGGTATTCCATAGATACAGGGTACATCAAGTTGATTGTGGAGATTTAATCCGTTGCTCCTGAGGCTGCTGGGAGATATTTTCCTTTCTCTTTGTTCACAGAACTCCTGGGGTTCAGCTTTGGATTTGGCCCCGCCTCTGCACGTAGGTCTCCTGAGGGCATCTGTTCTTCGCTCAGACAGGATGGGGTTAAAGGAGCAGCTGATTAGGAGGCTCTGGCTCGCTCAGGCTGGGGAAAGGAAGGGGTACGGAATGTGAGGCGAGCCCGTGGTGGCAGAGGCCTGCATGACGTTGCAGCCTGAGGTGTGCCGTGTGTTCTCCTGGGGAAGTTGTCCCTGGATCATGGGACCCTGGCAGTGGAGGGCTGCACAGGCTCCCAGGAGGGGAGGTGTGGATAATGACCTGTGCTTGTACGCAGGCTTCTTGGTGGCTGTAGCAGCACCTTTAGCATTTCACACCCGTCTCTGGTGTCCGCGCTGATACCCGCGGCTTGTGCCCATGTCTAGAGCTCATTTAGGTGGTGCTCTCAATCCCCTGTCCTAGTGCACCCTGGAACAATGGTCTCTTGCCTCTTAGGCAGTTCCAGACATTTTCCCGGACTCCTTGCTGGATAGCTGTGTCACACTAGCCTCCTTCAGGCTGTCTTCACGCAGCCAACCCCAGTCTTCTCCCTGGGATCTGACTTCCGAAGCTGGAGCCTCAGCTGCCAGCCCCCACTCGCCCTGGCGGGTGAGCAGAGAAGCCTCTCAGCTGGTAAGTGCTGGTTGGCAGCGATCCTCTGTGCAGGAATCTCTTCGCTTTGCCCTCTTGTACCCCTGTTGTTGTGCTCTCCTCTGTGGCTCCGAAGTTTCCCTCCCACCACCCCCCGTCTCCGTCAGTGAAGGGGCTTCCTAGTGTGTGGAATCTTTTCCTCCTTCACAGCTCCCTCCCAGAGGTGCACGTCCCGTCCCTATTCTTTGGTCTCTGTTTTTTCTTGTTTCTTTTGTCCTACCTAGGTACGTGGGAAGTTTCTTGCCTTTTGGGAAGGGAGGTCTGCCAGCATTCAGTCGGTGTTCTGTAAGAGTTGTTCCACATGTAGATGTATTTCTGATGCATTTGTGGGGAGGAAGGTGATCTCCACGTCTTACTCATCCGCCACCTTGAAGGTCTCTCTGATAGATCTTTATTGGAGTATAATTGCTTCACAATACTGTGTTAGGAAAGATGTTTTATATCAAAATGATTTACGTGAAACATAGAGATTTCACCCACATATTCTGTCATAGTCTCTAGGGATCATGGAATAAATATCACTTTCAAAGTGTTTGGCCTGATTTAGCAATAAATTTATGAAATTTCAGTTGGTGAAGGAAAACTCTGGCATTTATCCCAACACATCCCAAAATGTCCATGGTACATATTCACAAGCACACATACCTACAGCTTGAAAGTACACTCTGTTGTAATCCAGCAGATACTCATTTCTATTATTTCAGTGTGTTCAGTTCTTCTTTTATTCATTACCAAGCAAACTGCCATATAGCTTATAATAATTTAAATTAACTAAAAGATATTAGACTGTTTAATAAACATCTGTGTTTGAAGAAAAAAATAAATTACAATATTACACCTTACCTTCTGCTGTTAGAGATGTGTTAAAGCTAACAGAAAAGATAATGTCTCTGGCATTATAATATTTGCTTTTCTTAACCAAATTTATAGGTGATAAATGAATATTACTCTAAAGTCTGTATTAATGTTGGCCTTCGTTTACACTCAATATATCAAATTAATTTAACACACTCATTCAAAACACACTTATGGAGAGGTTACCATGTGGCAGGCACTGAAGTAGGTTCCAATGATACAAAGTTAAAGAAGAAACAATGTCCCTCAATGAACTTTCATTCTATTAGGGGCAAGACACAAATCGATAACTGCAGTGAAGTATAAGAGATAATGGAAGAAATACGCACAGCATTTTGGTGTACTGATAAGAACACAAAGGAAAACACAGACTCCATATTTAAGATCTTCATAGGACACGTTACCTTTGGACAAGGTTTTTAGCAAATGTGTGTTTGGAGTGAAGGGAATGGGGAACAAATAATCAACTAATGGTTGTAGGGAGGATTTCAGTGAGTAAGAATGGCATATGACTAGACACATATCTCAAATCTTTCTGGTCCCTCAGATGATTTTTAAGTATGATACACAACTTTTATATAAGCCTGACCCTAGAATAGCAAGATGACTGCAAAATAGTTCTTCAGAACAGTAGAGTGATTTCATGATGTAAAGTGGCAAGAGATGAGGTTAGAGTTACAGGCAGGAATTAAATCATGAAGGGCCTGTGTAGCAAGTAAAAGAGTATCTTTACCCTGAAAATAATTTGTTCAAGATCACATAACAGATGAAAAGTGAACTAGGATTTCAATGCTAGTCTGAATCCAGAACTCCTACTCTTAACCACTGAGCCATTTTGCATTGTATTTTAGAAAGATGGCATCAGTGTGAATAGTACTTGGGGAAGAGAGGTGGACTACATTGTCAGAGCAATTAGAAAGCTCTCACAGTGACTGAGATGATGAGGTTCTAAGGGGAAAAGGAATTAGAGGGGGTGAGGATTCAAAGGAAAGAGATTAAAAGCCAGCTCATAGACTTAAGGGTATTAATAAAATAGCTCCACAAAATAGCTCCAAAAATAAAATAGCTCCACAAAAGGGTATTAATAAAATAGCTCCACAAAAGTCAGGTTTGTAACATTATCTTAAACTGTCACTGAGATAAAACATTTAGGATCAGGTAGACCAAGGTCCAGCCCCAGATCTTTGATTTACTAGATGTGTATCTTTGGAACAGAAATTTAATCACACTGAGCCTTTGCTAGTTGTTTGTAAAATGGAAGTGAGAAGGTTTAATCTCATGGAAATGCCATGAAAATTAAACAAAGGAATAAATTTTATAACCTGTATCACAATATCTAACACATAGTAAGCCTTCTCAAACCAAGGTTATAATCCAGGTTTGGCAAATGTGGTTCTTTACACAAGCATAGTGTTTCATTCTAATGCTGTCTCTCCCAAAACAGTATATAAGGAAGCGTGTATGTTGAACACCTTTTCCTTACGAAGATAAATAGGAAAGTGGTTCTATGTCTGCAGTTGCCACTGATTTGGATATGCATTTCATTACTCAGCTTCCTCATGACATCAAGTTTAGGAATGATTTTGAGGACTAGTAACGTTAGGGGAAGGGTGCATGTGAAATTTTATGACTCTTTCTCTTAATCTTCTTTTCTTTGCCCCTTCAAACTAAGTCCTTGAGATTTTTTTTCTTGTAACTTAACAAATAATTAAATCATGGCTGTTTTTCTCTGCTCAAGTAATGTCAAAGGTTAACATTTATTTTGTTGTTTGTGAATTGAGAAAGGGTGTTAAATGAGCAACTACACAAAATAGATTTATAAACCTACAAAGTATTACCACTTCTCATTTAGGAGAAAAGTATAAGTACAAAATATAAATCTGTCTAAACAACATGAATATATAAACTAGAAATAAAGATTTAATAGCACAATCCGTACCATGGATATGAATTCAAATTCATTCAATTTGTCACATAGACAAATATTTTTAAGTCAAAAAAGATCTTCATCAGAAAATAATGGGAAAACCCTGAAGTATAAGCACTAGAGTAATTTGACAAGCATATTTATTTTCCTTAATTATAGCCCTTCTATTATTTTCAAATACAACATGATTTGCAAACTATGAAAGCCATACTGAAATTTTATTATGGAAAATAAAACCACTGATCTCTCCTTCCTTGAATATTTTCCAAATTAAAACTGTGGGTAGTAAATACTCAAATTAGAAATATGTAGAAGGTAAGACAAATAGATTGTAATCATGGGAAGTCTTAAAAGATTTTAATTTCCTTATCTGAAGGTCTTTAAAAGTAGACCCATCAACCATCTGAAACACATCCTTTCTTGCATCCTAAATGAATTAAAGAAAAAATAAAAATTCAGCCTAGACAAAAGATGTGTGGATCTCAAAATACCATGTGTTTTTAATAATGCATTCACTTTTCTAATAGCAAGCTACAGTTTACAGTTCTAATCCAAATTAGGTTTGCTTAAAGGTCAAATAGACAATGTTGTTAGAAACAACAGGAATGATATTTCCAACACTAATGCTCATAATAACCACATAAATTAAGGGCACAGCATAACTACTTTATATATTACTATTCTAGAAAAAAAGGTATAGCGACATATGCATTGAAAATTAACAAATAGCTGCTGCTAGGAAATATTACCTTTGCTATCAGAATATTGCTGATGAGTTTATGCAAGATATTAATTTAAAATATATGTTTCTTTGCAGTTTAGAAATAAGACTTTTTTCCTTTGGACAATTAATTTATATTCCTGTGCCTTTTTTTTCAATCTTTATAAATATTTTTCATTATGAGATATATACACTGAGAAGAATGTACGATACATAAATGCTCAATTTTAAAAAAATTATTAAGACAATATACTTATAACTCCCTCTGAGGTTAAGAAACAGAACCTTTGTTGCATTGCCAAAGCACACTCCTTTGTCCTTCCCAGTCAAAACTCCCTACTTTTGCCCAGGGTTAACCACTGTCCTAACTTCTATGACAAACATTTTCCTGGTTCTTATTATGATTTTACCATTGTTATAATTCCCTAAAACGTATTATTTCATTTTGCCTGCTTTTATTTTGCTTTATATAAATGGGATCTATTCTATATATTCTTCTGAAAATTGCATAATTGATCAACATTATGTTTGATTTATCTGTGCTATTGTCTGTAGCAACTATCCTCAGGTTTTGGAATCTGAGTTAATGGTAAGCTCTCAAAATGAATTGAAGAGTATTTCTCTTTCTATTCTCCAGAGGATTCTGTGCAAGATTAGAATTGTTTTATTTTTTGAAAGGTGTGAAGAATTTTCCAGGAAAAATTATTATATAGTAATGTTAATGTAGTAATTTTTTCATGTATATGTATTACCTTACATAATTTAAAATTTATTTATTATAAATATTAACAGTGCTATGTGTATCAATAGATACATACATTTACTTTGTTTGGAATGGAGTTCAGTCTTCCTTGGTTTTTGTTGTTGCTTTTTTTTTTTTCTCTCATTTTTAAAAAATTGAATGAAAGTTTCTTTAAATTCTATAGTGCTCTACGATTTTCAAAAGTTTCACACACATGATTTCATATAATCTGATAATAACCCTTACTTTCCCCCACCCCTGTATTGCCCCTCCCCACTTCCCTCTCTCCACTGGTAACCAATAGTTTGTTCTCTGTATCTGTAAGTCTACTTCATTTCTATTTTATTCACTGGTTTGTTGTAGTTTTTAGATTCCACATATAAGTAATATCATACAGTATATGTCTTTCCCTGTTTGACTTATTTCATTTAGCATAATGCCCTCCAAGTCCATCCATGTTGCTGCAAATGGCAAAATTTCATTCTTTTTTATGGCTGAGTAGTATTCCATTATATATATATATATATGTGTGTGTGTGTGTACATATATATACATATATATATACACACACATCTTCTTTATCCATTCATCTGTTGATGGACACTTAGTTTGCTTCCATGTCTTGGCAATTGTAAATAATGCTGCTATAAACATTGGGGTGCATGTATCTTTTCAAATTAGTGTTTTTGATTTTTTTGGAGATATATCCAGAGTGGAATTGCTGGGTCATATGGTAGTTCTATTTGTAGTGTTTTGAGAGACCTCTATACTGTTTTCCACAGTGGCTACACCAATTTACATTCCCACCCGCAGTGTACGAAGGTTTTCTTTTCTCCACATCCGCTCCAACATTTGCTATTTGTGGTCTGATGACAGTCATTCAGACAGGTGTGAGGTGATATCTCACCATGGTTTTGATTTGCCTTTCCCTGATGCTTAGCAATGCTGAACACATTTTCATGTGTTTATTGGCCATCTGTATTTCCTCTGGAAAAAAGTCTCTTCAGTTCTTCTGCCCATTTTTTAATTGGGTTTTTTTTTTTTGATGTTGAGTTGTATGAGCTGTTTATATATTTTGGATATTAATCCCTTATTGGTCATATCATTTGCAAATATTTCTCCCATTCAGTAGGTTGTCTTTTTATTTTGTCAATGGTTTCCTTTGCTGTGCAAAAGCTTTTAAGTTTAATTAGGTCTCATTTGTTTACTTTTGCTTTTATTTTCTTTGCTTTAGGAAATGGATCCAAAAAGATACTGCTGCGATTTATGTCAAAGAATGTTCTGCTTATGTTTTCCTCTCGGAGTTTTATAGTATCTGGTCTTACCTTAAGGTCTTTAATTCATTTTAAGTTTATTTTTGTATACGGTGTTAGAGAATGTTCTAATTCCATTCTTTTACATGTAGCTGTCCGGTTTTCCCAGTACCACTTAATGAAGAGACTGTCTTTTCACCATCGTATATTCTTGCCGACTTTGTCATAGATTAATTGACCATAAGTATGTGGGTTTATTTCTGGGCTCTCTATTCTGTTCCATTGATCTATGTGTCTGTTTTTGTGCCAGTGGTTGGTTGGTTTTTAATTGAGTAGGGTCTTCTTTGACTTATACAGCTATTCAAAAAAGTAGAATAATAAGTAGAAAAAATTTGATTATTTTAATATGGAAATAAAAAGCTTTTCTCCCTCCAAACAATTGAATATAGAAACTGTTTTAAAGTTTTTAAGGTCTGTTTTGAAATAACTTGTCTGGATATTTTTATCTTTATCATAAAATGGTAATGCAATACCCCTTTCAGTATTAGGTACAGAGTCATATGCCTCTGTTTATCATAATGCTGAGGACTCAGAATCCACCTTCCCATGTTTTTGTGTGGAATTTCATATAATCCCCAAAGAGATAACACCAACACCAAAATTGGTCTCATGGTGCATTGTGGTAGATAGAAATGCCTGTTAAATAGAATAGAGCAAACATTGATGGCCAACATCATTGAAGTTCAAATTTAATATCACTATCAAAAATTGAACTAATAAGTAAAGTCATTATTTTGTGAATCTATTTAACACCTTGATTTCATGTTTTCGACTTCTTTGTGCTCTGATTTCATTTTTAAAGCAACTTCCTCCTGAATAAAATGAAATGTTGAAGACTTCTTGGAACAAGTGTCTTCATCTACCAACAGGGTCTTTTTCTTTTTGGAAATATAAAATACTTGCCTCTATTATAATCTGAATAATGAATTACACAATATCGTTGGATAGTTTCAAAGACTTAATTAGATTTTTGCCAAAGGCCTATACATATATTTCCCCCAAAGGAAAAATAAAGTTCGGTGTAAACCACAGATACATGAACCTAGTAATTAAAATAAAATATTGAATATAAAATATTGGCTATATTAATTATCAAGTACTCCAGCAAAAAGACTAAATAAACAAATGAAGTTTAGAGAAAATGAAAATTTTTCATAATTCTACGTTGTTGTGACAGCACTAACAATCATGTCAAAGCCAAGGCCAATGTACATCATGTTTATTTTTATTCCATCTTGGAAGAAGTTAATCACTTTAAAGTGGCTACCACTGCCACACTAAATGTTATAGATCTTTTCAAAATTGTTACTGTTTTCTCAAGAGAAAATAGTCCCAATCTTGACCGGATAGAGGTATTTTTGTGATCACAGTGTAAGTACCTCGCAATCTTTCAAAATGTAGAAAACTTCATGGCACAAAAATCACATTCTTTTTACTCATTTTTTTCTCTCAATAGCCTTTTCTTGCATCTTTTCAAAAATCTGAATTTAATCCCATACCCTGTAAATAAAAGTATCCCTGAAAAGATTCTTTGTACTTAAGTAAAATAAACACAGAGCATCAGAATTTTTCTCCTAAGAAAATCATTTTAGAACTTTATAAAAGAGCTTTTTAAAAGGGAGTGTCTTTTAACTCTTCTATATATTACCCTAACAAGTAATTCAGGGGAGTAAAGTTTCAGGCTAACTTAAAAAGTGAGAAAATACATATGAAAGTTTCACATTCCATCCTGTTCTCTCACATCCTCTAGACCTATAAATAGGATAAAATTATTGTGCACAGTGCTTTGCCTCGCTTTTCTCAAATTAAAAAAAACCATTTAAAAGAACCAAGTGGGTTTCTACCCATTGTGAAGCCCTATCTCCTGTTTAAACATTAAGTCTCTACTGATAGGGAGGAATTAAGTTGTAACATCTACCAGTGGAAAGTTCCACTCTTGCTCTTAAGAATTAGAGGGTATACAGTTTAACCTAGTTCGGTCTCTCATGGAATACAGCATAGATTCATGCACATAAAGACAATTCACATTCACCTATGATACTTTTCATAGAGGTAAATTAGGGCCTGCCTCTACATGATTTTTATGTACTTGGAAGAATCAAGTTCATAGTCATCACTTTCAGTGTTTAGTTATTTGAAGAACAGGGCATTTCCCTTTGTTCTGACTGTCCATATGTAATTAATTTATAGGCATTCAAGACTGATCATTTGTACTTAAGGTACCTAATTTTTCCTTAGCCTTTATTTAATGTTTGCTAATACATTCACCCCTTGTTGCCTTCTGGTGCCTCAGTGTATTCTATGAATGGTAAGGACTGGTATTGTATCCTAAAATCTAACACTAAATTTTCAATAAGTTCATTGAGTATAGAAATTATATCAAACAAACAAATTTTAAAAACCCCACAAACTATTTAAGGTGAGCTCTACCTAACATTCTAGAAGACGATTTTAGTTTTTTAGTTAGAAATACAGATATTATTACTGGCACTTCAACATCATCCAACTATTATTTATAAATTACTAAGAAGTTTTCTCTTTTCTTATGGTTGCAACAGTCTAGAGGTTAACAACTTCCCAAGATGAAAACCTGTGTTTGAATACTGCTCTACAATTTATTTACTATCTGTGTGACCACCAATAGGTTCTTTAAATTTACTAAAATTCATTTTTCTCATATATAAATTCTTCACAGTTGTATTATTTCACTTGTCTACTGCACTAGATGGAACTTCCAGTACGTTATTATAGAAGTGAAAGGCAGAAACAGAGCCACAGATGTAGCAAACAAATGTATGGACACCAAGGGGAGAAAGCAGGGGGTGGGGGGGGCGGTAGGATGAACTGGGAGATTAGGATTGACATATATAAACTAATATGTATAAAATAGATAACTAATAAGAACCTGCTGTATAAAAAAATAAAATTCAAAAAACAAAAGTGATGAGATTGGACATACATACCTTATCCCTATTTTTAGGGGGAAAGTGTTCCATATTACCAGTGAGTATAATGTTAACTGTAGGGTTTTCATGGACTAGCAGGAATATATTAAACAGAAACTGTCTCAATATCTTAAGCCATCCCACCCCTCAAATCTCATAGTTACACAAATTATAATATTGTATTTTCAACAGATATAACCAAGAAAATAAAATAAGTTAGAGTTTAGTGATATTTTAAAAATCACTTAAAAAGCTGAAAAATACAGTTCTTTGTTTTTAGTCAGTGGAGTTATGTACACTACAAAGTCCATTATTCTTTCAAGAAAAGACCCATCATTTATCCCTTTCAATTCTTAAGTATTTCAATTTCCTCTGATAATTTTACCCCAAAATTGAAACTCATGTTGATGAGACATAATCCTTAGTTTTTTTTCTGTTGGGCTGCTCAGAACTGAGAGAATTTAAAAGCTAATTCTTCCTAGTTTGATTGAACCCATGAGAAAATGTTCTTCCTTCTTAACAGATCAGTACAAAATATTATCCACAGGGACACCAAGCGCACACGTGAATATACTATCCCTCCACTGTTAACAAAGATAAATTACTTCCTCATTATTTCTCCCTGCATGACAAACCAGCTCCACTTTGTGTGTAGGCTGCTTCAAATCCAGAGATGTTTTACAAGATTGCTCTTTCATTTATGTTTTAGGTATTCAGTAATTCTAAATCTTTATTTATATTGGTGGTCTTCTCAGGGAATAGTTTATGTGCTAAATGAAATTTCCTGTGATGTGCTTGAGATGTCAAATCCCTCTGTTTAAAAACAGTTCCTTCCCTTTTTTGAATGTTAAAAAAAGAAAGCTTGTAAGTTCTTTGAATTTGTCAATGAAATCTATAGTTGCTTCTGAGGGTATTAGATACTATTAGTCATGTTTCTCTGACTCATATTGCTTACTTCCTTAATACCAGAAATTAGAATGCTTTAGTGTTCATTATTAAAAAAGTAGTTGGGGGAGAGAATTCTAGGTTCCTGGTAAATAAGTAGTCATCTGAATCTGAATCTCTTCAAATACCATCTAAAAACCCTATCACTTGATAGAGAAAGCAAACAGAACCATCTGTAATCCATGCCTATAGTGTAGTCAGATGATAGAACATACTAGAAAACTTAACTTGCATGTATATAGGGAAGTAAACACCCCACACCAGCAGAGCCAGCTCTAGAGTCCAGGCTGGACTGAAAAGTCAGGCAAACCTCATGCCAAAAATGGAGAGAGCTCTGTACACCTAGGAGTAAAAGAAGACAAATAAGATCATCATCACCATCATCAAAAAAGAGGACTGCCCTCTGGTAGAAAATACTGAGAAGAATCTGAGACCTTTGATTCAAAGGAATAGCTACAGAAAAACTGAAGGCAGGGCATTTAAAAGCATATGTGAATTGCAGTCCTGGGAAAGCACAACTTTGTAAGAAGAGGGAAGAGACTTTTAAAAAGTGCTTCTTTAGTAAGCAAAAGAAAGAAGTGGGCAGTAGAATTTAAAGATCCTACAAAAGCAAAAGAAAATCACAAAATTAGAAGATACTCCCTAAAATCACCATATATTAAAGAACCTGAACATCATACTATAATAGAAGAGGACAGTCCTGAACAAAAAGACAAAGAAAGACCATCTAACTACTCACACCTTCAAAGATAGCATCATCTGTTACTGTCCATCCAGGAAATATGACATTGGAAAAAACCAGAAAATCCATACAGTTAATATCCATACAAAGTCACTATAAAAAGCAAATGAAAATGAGAATCAAAACAGTTTAATGGATTAAAATACTCCTCGTAAAATCAACCATGAAACAGAAGAATAAATGTAAAACAACATGGAAATCTGAATTAAACAAGCATTTATAGATATGAAAAAATGAAAAAATTTAAATCTCAAAAGAGAAATAGATAAAATCAGAAGATGTGAAATTATAAGATTTAAATTAAAGAAGAAAACTGAAGAAAAAACAAAATTATCTCAGATTTGAAAAATGAAGAATAAATTAGAAGGTGCCAAAGGGAAAAAAGACATGACTGAAAATTTAATACGGCTCATTGAGGAGAGTACTATAATGAAAACAGCCAGAAGAACAGAACTCAAAATAAAAAAGTAAAAGAAACAGAGAGAAAGTGAGAGATTTAGAAGACAGGTGAAGAGTATTCAGCATATTTATAGATGGAGTCCCAGTAAAGAAAACCAAAACAATAATTAAGACAGTACGCTATCAGTAGAGGGATAGATATAGAGATCAGTAGAACAAATAGAGAACCCAGAAATATATCCACATAAATATGACCAACTGATTTCTAACAAATTTTCAAAAGTAATTCAATGGAGGAAGGATAGTCTTAACAACAAATAATGCTGGAGCAATTGGACATCGATAGGCAAAAATATAAACACTGAGCTAAATCTCATACCTCAAATCAAATGGATCATATATTTAAATATAAAACTATAAAACTTTTATGAGAAAATATGAAAAAAGTGTCTACAGAACCTAGGGTTAGGTGAAGTGTTCTTAGATATAAAAACCAAAAGCACAATCTATAAAAGAAAAAAATGATTAATTTTAGCAAAATTAAAAACTTATTTTGTAAAAGTTACTATTAAGAGAATGAAGAGAAGTCACAGACTAGGAAAAAATGTCTGCAAATCTCATATCTAACAAAGGACTCATATCTATAATACGTAAAGAACTATACTCAAGAGTAAGAAAATAAATAATCCAATTAGAAAATGAGCAAAGGAATTGAACAGACACTTCATTAGACACAATGAGAAATAAGCACATGAAAAGATGTAAAACATCATTAGCTATTATGGAAATGCAAATTAAAATATGAGATAGTATAACATACCTATTAGAATGACTAAAATAAAAAATATTAACAGTACTAAATTCCAGTGAAGACGCATAGAAACTCAATCTCTTATACACTGATAATGCAGATGTAAAAACAACTACTCTGGAAATTAGTCTGATATCATCAACCAAATAATTAGCTTGATTTGTATAAATTCACTGTAGAGTTCTAGTAATTTATCCCTCCAGTCAAAGTAAACATCCTGGTATACTTTTCAAAGTTCTGTCCACTGGGAGATTTTCCTATATGACTGTCCTTCAGGAAAATCTCAGAGAGGGATTGCAGTGCTGCAGCTGAACCAACTGCTGACCAGGCACAAGTATGTTTTTCTTCAGTCCACTTGTCATAGAGAACTTCCCATACAGTTACAGGTAGAGACTGAGAGGTAGGAGACAATGTAGCCAGACTGGAGGATTATGGCACCTGGGCCACTTACTCATGCAACTTACTGGTGCCTTCACGACTTACTCAAGCCTGATCTTGTATATACTACTTCTGTTTGATGATGGAGTGCTTCTGTGCATGCCCAAATTCATGGCTAGCTCACGATGGGGTCACTTAGTAGACAATGATCCAGCATTCAATACTTACTAAGGTTTGCAGCTTTAGAAATCTCCAGAGGATAGCACACTTTGCTCCAAAATCCTAGGACTCTGTGCTGTGATTCACTTTTAGAAACATGCTGTAGGTCCTATACAGCATTTCTGTCACAGACATTTCAACCATGCTTGCATTTACTGAGACACATGTCCCAAATTACAGAGCAGCTGGCACAGAAGCCTGGACCGACTGCAAATTCTTCACTTATTCTGCGTATTAGTCAAAACTATCAGTTTTTCAGTTACTTGGTAAAAGAGTCAGAGTAGCTCTCCCAAATGACATATGTTGCATCAAAAATCCAAAGAAGATTCACTAGGCATTGTCCCTCTTTCTTAGCAGTAGGATGGAACAGATGCAGCAACTTTCCTTCACCTTGTAAGGGATATATCAACGTAACCCCCCAGACCATTGGACTTTTAGAAATTTTATGGAGGTGACAGGTCTCTGAAGTTTTGTAGAATTTGTTTTCGATTCATAATCATCCATGCATGTGCTTTATTAAGGTATTTTTCCTGATCAGCAGGTCTAATAAGCACGGTATCATCAATGTATTAGTAAACTTTCCACTACGGATTCCTGTGAGAAGAAGCAATCAAATTCACTGTAGATTACATTTTGCCACAGGGCTGGAGAGTTCATGTAGTCCTGAGGTAGGACACTGAGGTATAATGTTGGTTCTGCCTAGTAAAAGCAAACAGCCTCTGATAGTCTTTACTAAGAGGTAACAAGAAACATTTGCCAGATATCAAATTTGCATAAAGAGTACCAGGAGATATGCTGATTTAGTCTAGCAAATGTAAAAAACCACATCTGGATGAGCACCTACAATTGGATTCTTTACTGTCTTAAACTGACGGTAATCCATTCTTCACAGGCTCCATCTGTCTTCTGCACAGGCCAAATAGGCAAATTGAGTGTTAAGTGGTAGGAGTACCACTCTGCATTTTTCAAGTCCTAGATAATGGCACTAATCTCTAAAATACCTAGGAATGTGGTATTGCTTTCATTTTACTATTTTAGAAGGTAGAAGTAGTACATTAGTCAGGGTTTTCCAGAGAAACAGAATCAACAGAACAGAACATGGGTGTATATATGTGAATGTGTATGTATGTATGCACGTGTACACACACACACACACACACACACACACTGCAAGTTAGCTATAAATTACTGGTCATCTATTTTAGTTCTTGGAGCATCATGATCAACTACCCAATGGTAAGATCATTGCAGTTCAGAATATTCGATCACGGCTTCAGATCTGCTGTTCATTATAATATTCATAACCATCTTGTCTTTGGTGATAAAGTCCCACCACTTGCAGAGATACCATCATCCACACAGAATTCAGGAAATTCAGTTTGATTTCAACAATTCTCACTGTGAACCACCATATAGCAAACACATACCCACAGAGTAAGAGAAGGAGAGCAAGGGCAACAGAGAGGGAGAGAGGAAATAGGGATTATATTTTCTTCTCAAAGGCATGTGAGATTATAGCCTCAATAACCATAAAAATTGACCATATGTTAGGTAATTTTTAAAAATCTCAAAAAGTGTGATAAGATAGCAATACAAAAATTCTCTGTTCAGAATGCAACAAGTTTAGAAATTAATAACAAAAGCAAAAAAGAAACAAAAATGTACTCACATCTAGGAATATGAAAACTTTTGCATTAAACAACTCTTGGTTTAAAGTAGGAACTCAAATTACAGCATTTCTAAAATATAATGATAACAATGTATTTCACATCAATGATCAGATACAAGTTCTTAGGTCCTTATAGTGATAAAATTGAAAAATAGAATAAAAAGAATTAAAGTCCCAACTCAAAAAATTTAGAAAAGTAATATTCTATGAGTATCTACTAGATGTCAGGTATTCTTGGCATCTTTCCTTATTATTAATAAAAGACGTTTATTATTTAGTTTGCCCAGATATTATACTAGGTATTCTAAAGCATACCTCATTTCATCCTCACAACAATTTCATGAGGTAGTATTATTCCTCAGATGAAGAAAATGAAACACATAATAATATATCCAAGATCTGAAGGTAATAAGTAAGAGAACCAGGGTTTCAGAGATCCATCTGACTCCTCAGTCTCTTTACTCAGCCTTACTCTCAGCATACTTATTTTGGCAGTGCCTGAGACCATACTTGTAGTATTATTTACATGATTATGTTTGAACAATCTTAAAAGCATCTGAGGGAATGTAGTTTTCTGTTGCCTATCCTAATTTTTAGCCTATACGTCTTATATCTTTAAGCTTGAGTACATGGAACTCCAACACTTAGAGAGAAAGAGGAACTCTAAAAGCACCTACACAAATTCATGAAAAAAAAAAATGCTTCATGACCAGTAAAGAGTTAAGCAACACTTAATGAACCAAAGGATACAGTGACAGCCAAAATTTACTCTCATGCCACTCATCTGAATTTATGTGACTTTCTATTTTTAAAAAAACACAGAAACCATACAAAGTAAGTTTTAAATATTAAATTGACCCTTTGTGCTAACATGCATATGATTCACTAAATTCACTCAAATGTACAGAGCTTCCAGCTGGCATGTCAATAGATTCACATCTGGTTGTTTCATAAAATGTGAGTCAGGTATCCTTTCTGTTCCTAAAGTGCTGGTGTTCCAGCCTGGAAATAATGAACTGTAAGTAGACTGTGTGTCAAGTGTGCATCACGGCAATGCTACAGGAACATGATTGTGCCACCTAAAATCTGTTATTACAGATAAGTACTAGTATTTAAAATATTCAATGTAAAGCATTTTAACATCAGTTGCAAATATTACACTGAAATATGTAAAAGAGTTCATGGTAGGAACAGTAGGAGACACTGTCCAAACTGATGTGGTCATTTCTTTCACATCCTTATTGACATGTCATCTGTCTTAGTCCATTCAGGCTACTATAACACCATAGACTGTGTAGTTTATAAACAACAGAAATTTATTTCTTACAGTTCAGGAGGCTGAGAATTCCAAGATCAAGGTGCCAGTATGGTTGGGTTCTGGTGAACAGTTCTGGGTTGTGACTTCTCACTGTGTCCTTTCATGGTAGATGGGGTGAGGGATCTCTGTGGGATCTCTTTTTTAAGAATACTAATCTCATTCATTAGTCTCCTCCCTCATGACCTAAACAGTTCCCAAAGGCTCCATGTTCTAATACTATCACATTGGACATTAGGATTTCAACATATGAATTTTGAGGGGGAAACAATCAGACCATAGCACCAGCCTATTGCTTTTCTCTAAAATGACTATGATCAGACCTCTCTTCCAATCATATTAATTCTAGTAGTCCAAGTGAATTCTTCATACATTTGCTGGTCCTCATAGTGGAGGCTTCTAGAAATCTGGCTCTCATAAGATAATAGAAATACCCGTTTAGGCAAAGCAGGCCTATGCACAATCCATATGAATATACAGTTAATATGACTTAAGACCCAGAGGCCTCAAGGTAATGTAGCAATGTTTAATGGAGGACTATGGCATAGAAATCTAGAGAGCTGAATATACTTTCCACTCAGCCACAAACTGATAATATGACCATGGAGAAGGCATTTACCTACTCAAAGTTTACTTTTTCTGAACTATCCTATGAAGAAAAAAAATTATATATAAACTTTAAGGTTTGATTGAGTTATAAAATTCTGTCATATATGATTCTTGGCAAGATGGCAAACTAACATGGCTGGCTGTTTCCCTCCCCAAAATCAAGTTTGGAGAAAGTATATCTTCCAGAAAGAAATATAAATTCAAAGAACTAGAAAGAGATAGAGACAGAGACACCACAACATTGGGAAGAAAACTTCTTGAACAGTTTTATGGGGATTGCGTTACTGTTGGACAATTACTACCTAAGACATCACCACAGGTATTACTAGCAACAGCCCAGAATACTGTACACAAAGGTGATATCAACACAAAAGTTTTGAAGTGAAGAGGAAAGGCCCCACCAGCTGCCCACAGGCATTTCCTCATCCATTCTTTCTAGTTCAAGCTCCCAGAGCTGGGGAATAACAAAGTCAGAGGATATCTTCCCTTCAATGCTGCCTCTACCTCTGGGTTTAAAGGTAAAACGCTGAACAGAGGAATTATCTGGCAGAGTGAGAGCAAGTGGAAGCTACTAACAGTAGTTTTGTCGGTTGGAACCATCTATTCTAGGGCTCATAACCTCACTCTCTTTAAACGCAATAGGACTGATATAAACTAGGGCCTGGTCTTTGGCCCTTTCATAGTTTGTATTACCAGAAAGAACAGCTGATAAACCCTAAGAAACATGAGCTCACAGGCAAAATAACTAAACATCTGCTGAGTAAAACAACAACTTTGAAAAGTTTGAAATTGAGGAAATTCAGCTTGGAGTAGAATTATTAGAAGAGATACACCAAGAATTGAAGTAAGAATGATGGACATACATAAGGAGATAAAGATATTAACATATAAAAAGAATGAGATTATTAAAAATCAAGAATTATTAGGTATAAAAATAGTAGTTTAACAAAGGAAACACTTTAGATGGGACAAATAATATGATAGACACAGCCAAAGTTACAGCCTGTGAGATATCAGATAGTTTATTAACTTATATACACAGTGAAAGTAACAGTAGTCAAAGGTGCTAGCTCTCTGCATCATTTATCCCACAGGATGGCACTGAAAGGAAAGGGTATACAACTGTAACATAAATGATGGGACACACTGTTGCTAAGAAGCCATGCTATAGCTAATCGGTTTTATAGCCTCTTATACACCTTAGGATGGGTAAAGCAGGTATTCTCATACCTTCATTGGAACGAGAAACTGTATCACGACAGGCTCCTTGGTAGATAGAGAGGTGAATGGGTAATGGTCACAAGCCTCTGATGGTTTCATGTTCTGGGAGGATTACAAAGCATTCTGTCAAGACTCAGATCAGCTATGGTTTAAGCCTTTTCTACATGACCTTTGTGGATACGTGCAAGGTTGTTAGGGTGCCATAATAGAGTCATTTTCCTACAGACAAATAGCATATGTAAAAGAAAAGAAGGAAACATAGATGATAGAAATGGAAATGCCAATATCTGGATAATAAGAGATATAAGAAAGAAGAGTAAAAATGGAGAGGAGGAAAGAAATTGAAGAAGTAATGGATAAATTTTACAGAGTTAAAGAAAGTTAAAAATCTCAGATTGAAAGATCTAATAATGTTCAAATAAGGAAAGAGAATGGAAATATCACATGTGAACATGAAAGCAGGAAATTTAAGAATATCAAAACTAAAGATTCTGAAAGGATCTAAAGAGAAAGAGAAGTTAACCAATGATAAGAAATTAGGTTTACATTCGACTTTCCAATAAAGATGTGAAATAATCGCCAATCTTATAATTCCGTGTCCAGCAAGAATATCTTTTAAAAATGAAGGCAAAGTAAAAATGTTTGCAGAAAAATAAAAGTTGATGGAACAGAATTTCCACACTTCAGTCCGCCAAAAGTGATCACAGAGGGAAATACATAATGTGGAAAGGAAAAAAGAACACCGAAAAGGGTAACTATAGGGAAAATATACATTAATATTGATTATTGTTTTTGCCTGTCCATAAGCCTGAGAATGTCTGACCAGAATTATTAGTCGGTTTCTTTAAAATGTGAGGTGTTTTATACCTCTTTGGCCTCAGCTTTGGGCGCAAGTCATCAATTCCAGATGAGTGGAAAAATAGCACTGAGTATTATTATAACAGCCTTCAAAGAGCATTGACACATTTCAAATAAATACCAAATCAAGGAGAAACACAACATGTACCCAAAAGATGAGGGGAAGTAAAGACTCCTTTGTGCCAGAATTTTCAGAGCCTAGCTTTGATTAAGGAAGATGACCTGAGTCGAGCTTAAAGAATAGCTGTACTGTAAATGAAGAGGCACAGGGAGGACAGTCCATGTAGTAATTTGCAGTCAGTATGGTATTTGAAGACTTGTTGGAAGTGGAAGCAAAGAAATTGGATGGAGTCAATTAAATGAAAAATGTTAAACCTGAGTGATAGGAAAATAATAATAGAATTTGACCAAATCAAAGAAGCCTGGTAGAGGAACTACGAGTAAAATGAAGTTCTCAGTTTGAGACATGTTTAATTTCAGGTGAAGGCAATGAATAAGTTCAGTAGTCAAAAGAAAGACACTACCAACAGCATATAAGTACAAGGTCAGGGATGAAACTGATCAACTTGCATTAAAAACTTGCATCAGTCTTTTAAAAACTAATTCAAATCAACTACCTTAGAAACTCATGTTCTCCTGGAAGCAAGATTTCTTGCTATGTTAAACTTACTCAAAACCTCAAATAAGATCTAAAAAGAAATGTATTTTAGTTAGTTCTTTATTGCAATCCTATTCAACAACTTCCTTTGCAGAATAAGAAGAGGGCTTATTTTAAAATAACTTGATATTCTGAAACTTTTATTTTGGAATGAGTCACTAATGTATGAGTCACTATGGATGATTAAATATAAATTAGAATTAGTGAGTATTTGTTCTGTAGAGTACGAATTTCAATGTAGCCTATTCAAAAAGAAACTAAAATTTCAGGCAAAATACATACTTCAATACTGGATATTGATGACCCTATCACTTTAGCAAAGAAGAAATAAAAGTTATAAGATTTTTATTCCATTTATGCTGTTTTTCAAGTACTTAAAATTAATAACTCTACAGAGATCTTTTAAAATAAAAGGTTTTTTCCTATGTGAAATGAAATTCATTGACACCTAAATTAGACAGCCATATGCAATCATGTAGGTAGTTTTATTATTCATAATGCCTTTATCTAGGTGATATTGAGAATAATTCGCTTTGAAATTTTCATGAAATACATTATCAGCAATAATAAAGCATGAAATAAAAGTATTATATTGATATTTTGTAGAAACATGGTAGAGTATTATATATAATAAAATAGAATATTTTTACTACTGGTGCTCACACACTTGTATGGTAAATTTTCACGGTAGTTCTAGTTAGTACTTAACAACTTAGGATAATGTAAAATTTATAGTATGCAGAATAAAACATAAAATAAAAAATGTATAAAATAAAATATTTTCTTTATTTTCATTTTCCTTCAAAGAGGATGATTTTCACATCACCCATTATCACACTCTATATGTGGAGAGTGATGCTCTTCCTGTCAATCATAGCAGTCTGCTCCAACAGTAAATGACAAAGTCACAGTCATGAACCCTGAAAAGTGGAAAGATAGTTCACAGTTACACAGCTTCTGATTTGGCCTACATGAGCTTCTGATTTGGCCATAAAAAGGGATTATATCAATCAGAATAATATTAGGCTGGATGCAGTAGAAAACTTCATGAAGAGTGACTTTTACTTTAGTAGTTTACTTGGGTCATGTAAAAACTTAGAAGTTTGGTCAATACTGTTGGGTGATGCAGCTGCATGAGGACATTTATCTTCCTGAGGTGTCACTCAGCTTTTATTCATGGTGACCTGACAGCTACTGCATTTCTAGGCACCACAATATTGTCTCAGGCTTGAAAAGGGGGAAACGACAAGGCCAGTGGAGCACGCCAGCCTAACCAGTCCCAGAATGCCCACCCAGGGCACTTCATTATTTGGAACTAGATCACCTTTAGCTACAAAAAAAAAGTTTGGAAGGCATTTTAAATCTGCATATTCAATATCAGAGGAAAGCAAAGGGAAAGGAAAGTGGGGGTAGCATTTGGGCCACTACCATACAGCACAGAGAACACTGGAGAGCTGCAGAGGGTCTCTTCAAGTATTCAGCTGAGTACTCATAATACACATGAGTTCACTACCAGGGTATGCATAGTGTATGCATATAAGTCCAAGAAGAGATTCATCTGAAATAATTAGAGGTAACAGTGCCCAGTACTCAGAAAGGTCTGCAGATAGTGCCTATTCCCACAAGCCAGTTGTAAAACATCATAATTCATAGGACATTGGGTAGAGTACAGAAAGGTTTTGCTCTAGTAGTGGGGAATTATTAGGTCCAAACTGAGCACTGCTCCAGTCCCACTTTTAAAAAAATCTTAATAGTAAGACCCAAAAGGATCAACTATTTCTAAATGTCTTAACTAAAACCAAGAACAAAGGTCAAAAACTTAGGCATTCAAGAAGCAGGAAAAATCTACCCATAATGAAGGGGAAAAAAGCCAATCCAATTAAAGACATAGATGTTAGTGGACAAGGACATTACAAGTTATTCAAATCATATGCCATATGTTCACAAGGTAGAGACATGGATGATATTAACAAAAAAGACTCAAATCAAAATTCTACAGATGGACATTACAATGTGTAAGATACTGGGGATGGGGTTAATGGCAGATGAGACATTCCATAAGAAAATATGAATGAATTGGAAAATAGAAATAAAACTATTCAAAACGAAATAAAGGAAATAGAATTTAAAATGTGAAAGAGGAGCAGTGAGTTGTGGGACAACTTCAAGAAAATGTGTATGCATATAAATGAAGTCCCTGAAAGAGAGACATGGGGAGAAAAAATATATAAAGAAATCATGTATGATTATATACAATACCCAATATATGGAAACAACCTGTGTCCACTGACAGATAAATGGATAAAGAAAATGTGGCATATATTTACAATAAAATATTATTCAGCCATTAAAAAAGAAAGAAACCCTGCCTCTTGCAACAATGTGGATGGACCTTGAGGGAATTATACTAAGTGAAACAATCAGAAAGACAAATACTATATGTTCTCACTTATTTGTGTAATCTAAAAATGCTGAACTCACTGAAATAGAGGATAGAATGGTGGTTGCCAGGGGCTGGGGGAGATGTTTGTCAAAGGATACAAACTTCCAGTTATAAAGTAAATAAGTTTTGGGGTTCTAATGTACATCATGGTGACTATAATGAACAACACTGTATTATATACTGGAAAGTTGTTAAGAGAGTAAATCTTAAGTGTTATCACCACACCAAAAAATGGTAATTATATTAGGGAATGAAAGTGTTAATTGTATTGCGGTAATCACTTCATAGTATATATGAACATCAAATTATCATGTTGCATACTTACATATATGTCAATAATAACTCAATAAAGCTGGAAAAATAAATAATGTCTCAAAATTTTCCAAATTTGATAAAAACTATACACCCAGATTCAAGAAGTTCAGCAAAACCCAATCTCACACACAGGCGTGCACACACACACACACACACACACACACACTACACCAAGGCACATTATAGGTCAAAATGAGAACAAAAGAAAATCTTAAAAGGAACTAGAGACAAGCTACATAAGATTAAAGGTAAGGATGACATCAGATTTCATATCAGAAACAATATCAAGTGATAAAATAGTAGAGGAACATATATAAAGTACTGGAAAAAAAGTTAATCTAAAATTCTAAACCTAGAAAAACATATCTGAAAAATGAAGATAAAATACACTTTTTCAAACATACAAATTCTGGAAGAATTCATCAGACAGAAGGAAAATGATATCATATGGAAGAATAGAACTAAGCAAAGAAATGAAGAGCACTGGAAATATAATACTTGGGTAAATATATTAAAATTTTCTTATTGTTTATACTTCTTTAAAATGTAACTGACTTTAAACAAAAATAAAGATAATATTGTGTGGGTTCTAAAAGAAAATGAGTGACAATACCAGAAGTTGGGAATAGGGGGAGTAGGTGAAAGGTACACTGTGATAATTTAAAGATATATACTATAAAGCATGAAGCAGCAACTAAATACAGCATGATAGGTATAATAAACCAACAAGGACATAAAAATAGACCCATAAAAAATTTCCAATAATTCAAAAGTAGGCAGAAAAAGAGATTAAAAAGGGACAAAGAACAGATGGGACAAATAGAAAAAAAATTACAAGATAATAGATTTAAATTATACCATATCAGTAACAACATCAAATGTAAATGGTGAATACCCCAAATAAAAGGGAAAGATTGTTACACTGGATTTTTAAAAAGCAAGATCTAATTTCTACATGCTACTGCATCAGTCAAGTTCAACCAGAGAACGATGACCAGTGTGTGTGTGTGTGTGTGTGTGTGTGTGTGTGTGTGGTGTCTGTGTGGCATGTGTGTGGTGTGTGTGGTGTGTGTGTGTGTATGTATGTAGGGCAGCCATTTAGGAAAGGAAGACCACAATCAATACAAAACTCCATAAGCACAAGCCAAAGCTATTGGTCACAGGAAGAATATCTTCTCTTCCTAGCAGAATCCTCATTCCTGTTTTCAAGGCCTTTCAATTCACAGACTCAGGCACCCAGATAACCCAGGATAATTTCTCTTAAAGTTAACTGATCAAGGACTTTAACTCACCTGCAAAACGTCTTCATAGCTACCCCTAGGTTAGTGTTCAAATAATTTGGAACTGAAGTCTAGCCAAGTTGACATTTAATTTGTGGAATATAGCTAAATCATTACTCATAAAAAATTTACAGTATTAAATTCCTACATTAGAAATGACAGGTTTCAAGTCAGTTATCTCACTACTGCTTTAAGAAACTAAAAAATAAAAAAATATAAGAAACAAGAATAAGTTAACAAAGTAGAAAAAAGAAAATAATAAAGATCAGAGTAGACATTAGTAAAATGGAAAATAGAAGAAAAAATTGGAAAAAACCAACCAACAGCTGGGTACATTGAAAAGATTAATAAATAATAAGTCAGTCTACCAATAGTGATCAGGGAAAAAAGAGAGAAGACACTAACTACCAATATCAGGAATGGTAGGGGAGACATCACTATAGATTCTATAAATATTAGAATAATAATAAAGAAAAATTATGAAGAAATCTATGCCAGTAAGTTTGACAACTTTAGGCAAAATAGACAAATTTATTGAAAGAAGCAAAAACACCAAATCTAAGTCAACAAGAAAAAGATAAGTGGAATATTATCCATTAAAGAAACTGAATTTGTAGTTTAAAACATTCTTCTAAGGAAGACTCAAGGAGCAGATAGCTTCATTTGTAAAGTCTCCCAAACATTTAAGGAAGAAAGAATACCTAATCTACACAAAGATTCCAGAAAACTTAAGGAGGGAACACATCTCAACTCAGTCTATATAGCCAGACTGACCTTGGTACCAAAATCAGAAAAAAGACATTACCAAAAAAAAAAAAAAAAAACAGAAAGCTATAGGTAAATATCTCTCATAAACCTAAATTTAAAACTTGTAAACAAATTTAAAAAACTGAATCCAACAATACATAAAAAGGATAATACATAACACCCAAATTTTTTAATCTCAGAAGCAGAGGGTTGGTCTAACATTCAAAAGTCAATCAATGTAGTTCACCAAATATACAAAAAAGTTTTATAAAATCCAACATTTATTTCAAATAGGAACTCTCAGTAAAGTAGGAATAGAAAGGAACTTCTTCAACCTAACATAAAGCATCTGTTAAAAACCTAGAGCTAACCAAACTTAATACCAAACAAAATAATTCTTTCCCTCTAAGACTGATAACAAGATCAGGATTCTACTGTCACCAGTTCTTTTCAAAATTTTTACTATAGGTTCTAACCCATGCAAAGGGGCAATACAAAGAAATAAAAGGCATCTAGATTTGAAAAGAAGCATCGATATTTCTCTATTCACAGGTGACATGAACATCTATGCAGAAAATCCAATGGAATATACAAAGAAAGCTACTAGAATGCATAATGTTAGCATACTTACAGGATGCAAGATTATATACAAAATTAATTGCCTATACTAGCAGTGTTCAATTAGAAATGAAATTAAAAACACAATACCATTTATAATGCATCAAATATGTGAAATACTTGAGTATAAATGTGATAGAAAATGTCAAAAAGCCAGATTCTAAAAATTACAAAAGGGCCTGCTTCAATATGGCAGATGAGTAAGACATGGAGATCAACTTCCTCCCTACAAATACATCAGAAATACACCTACATGTGGAACGACTCCTAAAGAACACCTACTGAATACTGACAGAAGACCTCAGACTTCCCAGAAGGCAAAAACTCCCCAAGTACCTGGGTAGGGCAAAAGAAAAAACAAAAAACAGAGACAAAAGAATAGGGAGGGGACCTGCACCTTTGGGAGGCAGCTGTGACGGAGGAAAGGTTTCCACACACTAGGAAGCCCCTTCACTGGCAGATATGGGGGGAGGCAGGGGGGAAGCATCAGAGCCACGGAGAAGAGCGCAGCAACACGGGTGCAGAGGGCAAAGCGGAGAAATTCCTGCACAGAGGATTGGTGCCAACCAGCACTCACCAGCCTGAGAGGCTTGTCTGCTCATCCGCTGGGGCAGGCGGGGGCTGGGAGCTGAGGCTTGGGCTTCAGAGGTCAGATCCCAGGGAGAGGACTGGGGTTGGCTGTGTGAAGACAGCCTGAAGGGGGCTAGTGTGCCACAGCTAGCCAGGAGGGAGTCCGGGAAAAAGTCTGAAACTGCCTAAGAGGCAAGAGACCATTTTTTCCAGGATGCTTGAGGAGAGAGGATTCAGAGCACTGCCTAAATGAGCTCCAGAGATGAGCGCAAGCCGCAGCTATCAGCACGGACACCAGAGATGGGAGTGAAACACTAAGGCTGCTGCTGCTGCCACCAAGAAGCCTGTGTGCAATCACAAGTCACTATCCACACCTCCCCTCAAGCCTGTGCAGCCCTCCACTGCCAGGGTCCCGTGATCCAGGGACAATTTCCCAGGAGAACACATGGTGCACCTCAGGCTGTTGCAACATCATGCAGGACTCTGCCGCCACAGGCTCAGCCCACACACCATACTCCTACCTCGCCATGGCCTGAGTGAGCCAGAGCCCCCTAATCAGCTGCTCCTTTAACCCCGTCCTGTCTGAGCAAAGAAAAGACACGCTCAGGTGACCTACATGCAGAGAGGGGCCAAATACAAAGCTGAATCCCAGGAGCTGTGCGAACAAAGAACAGAAAGGGAAATATCTCCCAGCAGCCTACGAGCAGTGGATTAAATCTTCATCAACTTGACATACCCTGCATCTCTGGAATACCTGAATAGACAATGAATCATCCCAAAATTGAGGCAGTGGACTTTGTTTGAATTTGTCTGTATAGCTTTCTTTTACCATTTCTCCTAGGGTTCTGTCAGTCCATTTTTATTATTTGTTTGTTTTTGTTTTTTAGTATAGTTTTTAGGGCTTGTTATCATTGGTGGATTTGTTTTTTGGTTTGGTTGCTCTCTTCTTTCTTGTTTTTATTATTTTTAAATTTTTTTATTTTTAATAATTTAAAAAAAATATTTAACAACTTTTTCTTCCTTCCTTCCTTCCTTCCTTCCTTCCACCCTTCCTTCATTCCTTTCTTTCTTTCTCCCTTTTCTTCTCAGCCATGTGACTGACAGGGTCTTGGTGCTCTGGCCAGGTGTCAGGCCTGTGCCTCAGAGGTGGGAGAGCCGAGTTCAGGAATTGGTCCACCAGAGAACTCCCGGCTCCACATAATATCAAACTGCAAAAGCTCTCCCAGAGGTCTCCATCTCAACGCTAAGACCCAGCTCCATTCAATCCATCTCCACTCCACCCAGCTTGATACCCTATGCCAAAAAACTAGCAACACAGGAACACAACCACACCCATTAGCACAGAGGCTGCCTAAAATCATAATAAGGACACAGACACCCCAAAACACAACACTAGACGTAGTTCTGCCCACCAGGAAGACAAGGTCCTGCCTCATACACCAGAACATAGGCACAAGTCCCCTCCACCAGGAAGGCTACTCACCCCACTGAACCAACCTTAGCCACTGGGGGTAGACAACAAAAACAATGGGAACTACGAACCTGCAGCCTGTGAAAAGGAGACCCCAAACACAGTAAGTTAAGCAAAATGGGAAGACAGAGAAACACACAGCAGATGAAGAGGCAAGGTAAAAACTGACAAGACCAAACAAATGAAGAGGAAATAGGCAGTCTACTTGAAAAAGAATTCAGAGTAATGATAGTAAACATGATCCAAAATCTTGGAAATAGAATGGAAAAAATACAAGAAACGTTTAACAAGGAACTAGAAGACCTAAACAGCAAACAAACAGTGATGAACAACAAAATAAATGAAATTAAAAATCTCTAGAAGGAATCAATAGCAGAATAACTGAGGCAGAAGAACAGATAAGTGACCTGTAAAATAAAATAGTGGAAAAACAACTGCAAAGCAGAATACAGATAAAAGAATGAAAAGAATTGAGAAGAGTCTCAGAGACTTCTGTGACAACATTAAACACACCAACATTTGAATTATAGGTGTCCCAGAAGAAGAAGAGAAAAAGAAAGGGACTGAAAATATTTGAAGAGATTATAGTTGAAAACTTCCCTAATATGGGAAAGGAAATAATCAAGTCCAGGAAGCACAGAGAGCCCCATACAAGATAAATCCAATGAGAAACAGGCCAAGATACATATTAATCAAACTATTAAAAACTAAATACAAAGAAAAATTATTAAAAGCAGCAAGGTAAAAACAACAAATAACATACAAGGGAATCCCCATAAGGTTAACAGCTGACATTTCAGCAGAAACTCTGCAAGTCAGAAGGGATTGGCAGGACATATTTAACGTGATGAAAGGGAAAAACGTACAACCAAGATTACTCTACCCAGCAAGGAACTCATTCAGATTTGATGGAGAAATTAAAACCTTTACAGACAAACAAAAGCTAAGAGAATTCAGCACCACCAAACCAGCTTTACAGCAAATGCTAAAGGAACTTCTCTAGGCAGGAAACACAAGAGAAGGAAAAGACCTACAATAACAAACCCAAAACAATTAAGAAAAAGGTAATAGGAAAATACATATCAATAATTACTTTAAATGTAAATGGATTAAATGCTCCAACCAAAAGACATAGACTGGCTGAATCGATACAAAAAGAAGACCCATATATATGCTGTTTACAAGAGACCCACTTTAAACCTAGGAACACATACAGACTGAAAGTGAGGGAATGGAAAAAAATATTCCATCCAATTGGAAATCAAAAGAAAGCTCAAGTAGCTATTCTCATATCAGACAATATTGAATTCAAAATAAAGACTATTACAAGAGACAAAGAAGGACACTACATAACAAGCAAGAGACCAATCCAAGAAGAAGATATAAAACTTGTAGATATTTATGCACCTAACATAGGAGCACTACAATACATATGGCAAATGCTAAAAGCCATAAAATGGGAAATCGACAGTAACACAATCATAGTAAGGGATTTAACACCCCACTTTCACCAATGGATAGATCATCCAAAATGAAAATAAATAAGGAAACACCAACTTCAAATGATACATTAAACATGATGGAGTAGACTGATATTTATAGGACTCCATCCAAAAACAACACACTAACTTTCTTCTCAAGTGCCCATGGAACATTCTCCAGGATAGATCATATATTGGGTCACAAATCAAGCATTGGTAAAATTAAGAAAATTGAAATCATATCAAATATATTTTCTGACCAGAACACAATGAGATTAGAAATAAATTACAGGGGGAAAAAAGTAAGAAACACAAACACATGGAGGGTAAACAAAGTGTTACTAAATAACCAAGAGATCACCAAAGAAATAAAAGAGGAAATCAAAAAATACCTAGAGACAAATGACAATGAAAACACAATGCCCCAAAACCTGTGGCATGCAGCAAAAGCAGTTCTAAGATGGAAATTTATACCAATACAATCCTACCTTAAGACACAAGAAACAACTTAACTAAACAACCTAATCTTATACCTAAAGCAATTACAGAAAGAAGAACAAAAAATCTCCAAAGTTAGCAGAAGGAAAAAAATCATAAAGATCAGATAAGAAATAAATGAAAAGGAAATGAAGGAAACAATAGCAAAGATCAATAAAACTAAAAGATGGTTCTTTGAGTAGATAAACAAAATTGAGAAACCATTAGCCAGGCTCAACAAGAAAAAAAGGGAGAAGATTCAAATCAATAGAATTGGAAATGAAAAAGGAGAAGTAATTACTGACAGTGCAGAAATACAAAGGATCATGAGAGATTACTACAAGTAATGATATGCCAATAAAATGGACAACCTGGAAGAAATAGACAAATTCTTAGAAAACCACAGCCTTCCGAGACTGAACCAGGAAGAAGCAGAAAATATAAACAGACCGATAACAAGCACTGAAATTGAAACTGCAATCAGAAATCTTCCAAAAAACAAAAGCCCAGCACCAGGTGGCTTCACAGGCACATTCTATCAAACATTTAGAGAAGAGCTAACACCAACCCTTCTCAAACTCTTCCAAAATATAGCAGAGGGAGGAACACTCCTAAACTCATTCTACAAGGCCACCATCACCCTGATACCAAAACCAGACAAAGATGTCACAAAGAAAGAAAACTACAGGTCAATACCACTGATGAATGTAGATGCAAAAATCCTCAAAATATACTAGCAAACAGAATCCAACAGCACATTAAAAGAATCATACAACCATGATCAAGTAGGTTTTATCCCAGGAATGCAAGGATTCTTCAATACACACAAATCAATCAATGTGATATACTATATTAACATATTGAAGGAGAAAAATCATATGATCATCTCAATAGATGCAGAAAAAGCTTTTGACAAAATTCAACACCCATTTATGATAAAAACTGTCCAGAGAGTAGGCATACAGGGAACTTACCTCAACATAATGAAGGCCATATATGACAAGCCAACAGTCAACATCGTTCTCAATGGTGAAAATTTGCAACAATTTCCTCTAAGATCAGGAACAGGACAAGGTTGTGCATTCTCACCACTATAATTCAACATAGTTTTGGAAGTTTTAGCCACAGCAATCAGAGAAGAAAAAGAAATACAAGGAATCCAAATCAGAAAAGAAGAAGTAAAGCTGTCACTGCTTGCAGATGACATGATACTATACATAGAGAATCCTAAAGATGCTACCAGAAAACTAGAGCTAATCAATGTATATGGTAAAGTAGCAGGATACAAAATTAATGCACAGAAATCTCTTGCATTTCTATACAATAATGATGAAAAATCGTAAAGAGAAATTCAGGAAACACTCCCATTTACCAGTGCAACAAAATGAATAAAACACCTAACAATAAACCTACCTAAGGAGATAAAAAACCTGTATAGAGAAAACTATGACACTGATGAAAGGAATTAAACTGATAGAAACAGATGGAGAGATATACCATGTTCTTGGATTGCAAGAATCAACACTGTGAAAATGACTCTACTACCCAAAGCAATCTACAGATTCAATGCAATCCCTATCAAACTACCAATGGCATTTTTCACAGAAGTAGAACAAATATTTCACAATTTGTATGGAAACACACAAGATCCCATATAACCAAAGCAATCTTGAGAAAGAAAAATGGAGCTGAAGGAATCAGGCTCCCTGACTTCAGACTATACTACAAAGCTACAGTAATCAAGACAATATGGTACTGGCACATAAACAGAAATATAGATAAATGGAACAGGATAGAAAGTGCAGAGATAAACCCACATATATATTGTCACCTTATTTTTGATAAAGGAGGCAAGAATATACAATGGAGAAAAGACAGCCTCTTCAATAAGTGATGCTGCAAAAACTGGACAGCTACATGTAACATAATGAAGTTAGAATACTTCAAAACACCATAAACAAAAATAAACTCAAAATGGATTAAGGACCTAAATGTAAAGCCACACACTATAAAACTCTTCGAGGAAAACAGGCTGAACATTCTATGACATAATTCACAGCAAGATCCTTTTGATCCACCTCCTAGGGAAATGGAAATAAAAACAAAAATTAACTAATGGGACCTAATGAAACTTCAAAGCTTTTGCACAGCAAAGGAAACCATAAACAAGACGAAAAGACAATCCTCATAATGGGAGGAAATATTTGCAAGTGAAGCAATGGACAAAGGATTAATCTCCAAAATATACAAGAAGCTCATGCAGCTCAAAATCAAAAAAACAAAAAACACCAATCCAAAAATGGGCAGAATACCTAAATATATATTTCTCCAAAGAAGATATACAGATTTCCAACAAAGACATGAAAGGATGCTCAACATCACTAATCGTTAGAGAAATGCAAATCAAAACTACAATGAAGTATCACCTTACACCAGTCAGAATGACCATCATTAAAAAGTCTACAAACAATAAATGCTGAAGAGGGTGTGGAGAAAAGAGAACCCTCTTGCACTGCTGGTGGGAAGGTCAATTGATACAGATTCTGTGGAGAACAGTATGGAGGTTCCTTAAAAACCTAAAAATAGAATTACCATATGACCCAGCAATCCCACTACTGGGCATATACTCTGAGAAAACCATAATTCAAAAAGAGTCAGGTACCTCAGTGTTCATTGCAGCTCTATTTACAATAGGAAAGACATGGAAGCAACCTAACTGTCCATCGACAGATGAATGGATAAAGAAAATGTGGCAAATATATACAATGGAATATTACTCAGCCATAAAAAGAAATTAAATTGAGTTATTTGTAGTGAGGTGGATGGACCTAGAGTCTGTCATACAAAGTGAAGTAAATCAGAAAGAGAAAAACAAATACCATATGCTAACACATATATATGGAATCTAAAAAAAAAAAAAAAGGTTCTGACGAACATAGGGGCAGGACAGGAATAAAGATTCAGACGTAGAGAATGGACTTGAGGACACAGGGAGGGGAAAGGGTAAGCTGGGTAGAAGTGAGAAAGTGTCATGGACATATATACACTATGAAATGTAAAATACATAGCGGGAAGCAGCCACATAGCACAGGGAGATCAGCTCAGTGCTTTGTGACCACCTAGAGGAGTGGGATACGGAGGGTGGGAGGGAGACGCCAGAAGGAGGAGATATGGGGATATATGTATATGTATAGCTGATTCACTCTGATATAAACCAGAAACTAATACACTATCGTAAAGCAATTATATTCCAACAAAGCTGTTAAAAAACAAAGGTAAAACAATTTTAAAAATTAAAAAAAATTACTAAACACTGAAAAAAATTAAACAACTAAATGGAGAGATATACTGCATTCATGGTTTGGAAGATGTAATATTATTAAAATGTCGTTTTTACTCAAACTGATCTGTTAATTCTCCTCAAATACAATACCAATCAAAATCTCAGCAACCTTTTTAAAAATAGAAATGGCAAAAAAAAAATAGAAATGGACAAACTGATCTTAAAATTCACATGGAATTGCAAAGGACTAAATTTGCCAAAACAAATATAAAAACAAGAACAATGTTGAAAGACATCATCTGGTTTCAAGATTTATTGAAAAGGTGCAATAATCCAGATAGTGTGGTACTGGCAGGATTATAAACAAAATAACAAAATAGTCAAGTGTACATAATAGATTCCCGAAAGAGATCCACATACGTGGATCTGACAAAGGTAAATCAACATTTTTTTTAACTTTGGAATTTTATTTTATTTTTATACAGCAGGTTCTTATTAGTCATCAATTTTATACACATCAGTGTATACATGTCAATCCCAATTGCCCAATTCATCACACCACCATCCCCACCCCACTGCGGCTTTGCCCCCTTGGTGTCTATGCCCTTCTTCTCTACATCTGTGTCTCAACATCTGCCCTGCAAACCAGTTATTCTCTACCATTTTTCTAGGTTCCACATACATGTGTTGATATACGATATTTGTTTTTCTCTTTCTGACTTACTTCACTCTGTATGACAGTCTCTAGATCCATCCACGTCTCAACAAATGACCCAATTTTGTTCCTTTTTACGGCTGAGCTATATTCCATTGTATATATGTACCACATCTTTATCTATTCGTCTGTCAATGGGCATTTAGCTTGCTTTCATGTCCTGGCTATTGTAAATAGTGCTGCAATGAACATTGGGGTACATGTGTCTTTTTGAATTATGGTTTTCTCTGGTATATGCCCAGTAGTGGGATTGCTGGGTCATATGGTAATTCTATTTTTAGTTTTTTAAGGAACCTCCATACTGTTCTCCATAGTGGCTGTATCAATTTACATTGCCACCAACAGTTCAAGAGAGTTCCCTTTTCTCCACACCCTCTCCAGCATTTGTTGTTTCTAGATTTTCTGATGATGCCCAGTCTAAGTGTTCTGAGGTGATACCTCATTGTAGTTTTGATTTGCATTTCTCTAATAATTAGTGATGTTGAGCAGCTTTTCATGTGCTTCTTGGCCATCTGTATATCTTGTCTGGAGAAATGTTTATTTAGGTCTTCTGCCCATTTTTGGATTGGATTGTTTGTTTCTTTAATATTGACCTGCATGAGCTGTTTATATATTTTAGAGATTAATCCTTTGTCCATTGATTCGTTTGCAAATATTTTCTCCCATTCTGAGGACTGTCTTTTCATCTTGTTTATGGTTTCCTTTGCTGTGAAAAAGCTTTGAAGTTTCATTAGGTCCCATTTGTTTATTTTTGTTTTTATTTCCATTACTCTAGGAGGTGGATCAAAAAATATCTTGCTGTGATTTATGTCAAAGAGTTTTCTTCCTATGTTTTTCTCTAAGAGTTTTATACTGTCCAGCCTTACATTTAGGTCTCTAATCCATTTTGAGTTTAGGTGTTAGGGAATGTTCTAATTTCATTCTTTTAAATGTAGCTGTCCAGTTTTCCCAGCGCCACTTATTGAAGAGGCTGCCTTTTCTCCATCGTATATCCTTGCCTCCTTTGTCACAGATTACTTGACCACAGGTGCGTGGGTTTATCTCTGGGCTTTCTATCTTGTTCCATTGATCTATGTTTCTGTTTTTGTGCCAGTGCCATATTGTCTTGATTACTGTAGCTTTGTAGTATAGTGTGAAGTCAGGGAGTCTGATTCCTCCAACTCCGTTTCTTTCCCTCAAGACTGCTTTGGATATGCGGGGTCTTTTGTGTGTCCATATAGATTTTAAGATTTTTGTTCTAGTTCTGTAAAAAATGCCATTGGTAATTTGATAGGGATTGCATTGAATCTGTAGATTGCTTTGGGTAGTATAGTCATTTTCACAATATTGATCCTTCCAATCCAAGAACATGGTATATCTATCTGTTGGTGTGATCTTTAATTTCTTTCATCAGTGTCTTATAGTTTTCTGCATACAGGTCCTTTGTCTCCCTAGATAGCTTTATTCCTAGGTATTTTATTCTTTTTGTTGCCGTGGTAAATGGGAGGGTTTCCTTAATTTCTCTCTCAGATTTTTCATCATTAGTGTATAGGAATGCAAGAGAAATCTGTGCATTAATTTTGTATCCTGCAACTTTATCAAATCCATTGATTAGCTCTAGTAGTTTTTTGGTGGAATTTTTATTATTCTCTATGTATAATATCATGTCATCTGGAACAGTGACAGTTTTACTTCTTCTTTTCCAATTTGTATTCCTTGTATTTCTTTTTCTTCACTGATTGTCATGGCTAGGACTTCCAAAACTATGTTGAATAAAAGTGGTGATATAGAATCCTTGTATTGTTCCTGATCTAAGAGGAAATGCTTTCAGTTTTTCACCATTGAGAATGATGTTTGCTGTGGGTTTGTCGTATATGGCCTTTATTATGTTGATGTACATTCCCTCTATGCCCACTTTCTGGAGAGATTTTATCATAAATGGGTGTTCAATTTTGTCAAAACCTTTTTCTGCAACTAATGAGATGATCATAAGGTTTTTTTCCTTCAATTTGTTAATATGGTGTGTCACATCGATTGATTTGCATATATTGAAGAATCCTTGCATCCCTGGGATAAATCCCACTTGATCATGGTGTATGATCCTTTAAGTGTGTTGTTGCATCCTGTTTGCTAGTATTTTGTTGAGGATTTTTGCATCTACATTCATCAGTGATATTGGTCTGTAATTTTCTTTTTTTTGTAGTAACTTTGTCTGGTTTTGGTATCAGAGTGATGGTGGTCGCATAGAATGAGTTTGGGAGTGATCCTTCCTCTGCAATTTTTTGGAAGCATTTAAGAAGGATGTGTGTTAGCTCTTCTCTAAATGTGTGATAGAATTCACCTGTGAAGCCATCTGGTCCTGGACTTTTGTCTGTTGGAAGATTTTTAATCACAGTTTCAATTTCATTACTTGTGATTCGTCTGTGCCTATTTTCTGTTTCTTCTTGGTTCAGTCTTAGAAGGTTATACCATTCTAAGAGTTGTCCATTTCTTCCAGCTTGTCCATTTTATTGGCACAGTGTTGCCTGTAGTAGTCTCTTAGGATGCTTTGTACTTCTGTGGTGTCTGTTGTAACTTCTCCTTTTGCATATCTAATTTTATTGATTTGAGTCCTCTCCATCTTTTTCTTGATGAGTCTGGCTAATGGTTTATCAATTTTGTTTATCTTCTCAAAGAACAAGCTTTTAGTTTTATTGATCTTTCCTATTGCTTTCTTTGTTTCTATTTCATTTATTTCTACTCTGATCTTTATCATTTCTTTCCTTCTGCTAACTTTGGGTTTTGTTTGTTCTTCTTTCTCTAGTTCCTTTGGGTGTAAGGTTAGATTGTTTATTTGAGATTTTTCTTCTTTCTTGAGGTAGGCTTGTATAGCTATAAACTTCCCTCTTAGAACTGCTTTTGCTGCATCCCATGGATTTTGGATCGTCATGTTTTCATTGTAAATTGTCTCTAGGTGTATTTTGATTTCCTCTTTGATTTCTTCAGTGCTCTCTTGTTTATTTACTAACATATTCTTTAGCCTCCATGTGTTTGTGTTTTTTACATTTTTTTCCCTGTAATTCACTTCTAATCTCATACCGTTGTGGTCAGAAAAGATGCCTGATATGATTTCAATTTTCTTAAATTTACTGAGGCTCGATTTGTGACCAAGATGTGATCTATCCTGGAGAATGTTCCATGCGCACATGAGAAGAAAGTGTAATCTGTTGTTTTTGGATGGAATGTCCTACAAATATCAATTAAATCTATCTGGTCTATTGTGTCACTTAAAGCTTCTGTTTCCTTGTTTATTTTCATTTTGGATGATCTGTCCATTGTGTGAGGTGTTAAAGTCCCCCACTATTATGGTGTTACTGTTGATTTCCTCTTTTAGAACTGTTAGCAGTTGCCTTATGTGTTGAGGAGCTCCTATATTGGGTTCATATATATTTATGATTGTTATATCTTCTTCCCTTGATCATTATGTAGTGTCCTTCCTTGTATCTTGTAACATTCTTTATTTTATAGTCTATTTTATCTGAAAGGATTATTGCTGGTCCAGGTTTCTTTTGTTTTCCATTTGCATGGAATATCTTTATGCATCCCCTCACTTTCAGTCTGTATGTGTCCCTAGGTCTGAAGTGGGTCTCTTGTAGACAGCATATAGATGGGTCTTGTTTCTGTATCCATTCAGCAAGCCTGTGTCTTTTGGTTGGACCATTTAATCCATTCACATTTAAGGTAATTATCGATATGTATGCTCCTATGACCGTTTTCTTAATTGTTTTGGGTTTGTTTTTGTAGGTCTTTTTCTTCTCTTGTGATTCCCACTTAGAGAAGTTCCTTTAGCATTTGTTGTAGAGCTGGTTTGGTGGTGATGAATTCTCTTAGCTTTTGCTTGTCTGTAAAGCTTTTGATTTCTCTATCGAATCTGAATGAGATACTTGCCAGGTAGAGTAATCTTGGTTGTAGGTTCTTCCCTTTCCTCACTTTAAGTGTATCATGCCACTCCCTTCTGGCTTGTAGAGTTTCTGCTGAGAAATCAGCTGTTAACCTTATGGAAGTTCCCTTGTATGTTATTTGTCGTTTTTCCCTTACTGCTTTCAATAATTTTTCTTTGTCTTTAATTTTTGCCAATTTGATTACTATGTGTCTCGGCGTGTTTCTCCTTGGGTTTATCCTGTATGGGAGTCACTGCACTTCCTGGACTTGGGTGGCTATTTGCTTTCCCACGTTAGGGAAGTTTTCAACTATAATCTCTTCAAATATTTTCTCAGGTCCTTTCTCTCTCTCTTCTCCTTCTGGGACCCCTATAATGTGAATGTTGTTGTGTTTAATGTTGTCCAGAGGTCTCTTAGGTTGTCTTCATCTCTTTTCATTCTGTTTTCTTTATTTTGTTCCACAGCAGTGAATTCCACCATTCTGTCTTCCAGGTCACTTATCCGTTCTTCTGCCTCAGTTATTCTGCTGTTGATTCCTTCTAGTGTATTTTTCATTTCAGTTATTGTATTGTTCATCTCTGTTTGTTTGTTCTTTAATTCTTCTAGGTCTTTGTTAAACATTTCTTGCATCTTCTTGATGTTTGCCTCCATTGTTTTTCCAAGGTCCTGGATCATCTTCACTATCATTATTCTGAATTCTTTTTCTGGAAGGTTGCCTATCTCCACTA
>NW_020837954.1:20953325-21099772 GCF_003676395.1 Aethalodelphis obliquidens | reverse complement strand
CCTTCTAGTGTATTTTTCATTTCAGTTATTGTATTGTTCATCTCTGTTTGTTTGTTCTTTAATTCTTCTAGGTCTTTGTTAAACATTTCTTGCATCTTCTTGATGTTTGCCTCCATTGTTTTTCCAAGGTCCTGGATCATCTTCACTATCATTATTCTGAATTCTTTTTCTGGAAGGTTGCCTATCTCCACTTCATTTAGTTGTTTTTCTAGGGTTTTATCTTGTTCCTTCATCTGGTACATAGCTCTCTGCCTTTTCATCTTGTCTATCTTTCTGTGAATGTGGTTTTTGTTCCACAGGCTGCAGGATTGTAGTTCTTCTTGCTTCTGCTGTCTGCCCTCTGGTGGATTAGTCTATCTAAGAGGCTTGTGTAAGTTTCCTGATGGGAGGGACTGGTCCTGGGTAGAGCTGACAGTTGCTCTGCTGGGCAGAGTTCAGTAAAACTTTAATCCGCTTGACTGCTGGTGGGTGGGGCTGGGTTCCCTCCCTGTTGGTTGTTTGGCCTGAGGCAAACCAACACTAGAGCCTACCTTGGCTCTTTGGTGGGGCTAATGACCGACTGTGGAAGAGCTCACGCCAAGAAGTACTTCCCAGAACTTCTGCTACCAGTGTCCTTGTCCCCACAGTGAGCCACAGCCAGCCCCCGTCTCTGCAGGAGACCCTCCAAGACTAGTAGGTAGGTCTGGTTCATTCTCCCCTGGGGTCACTGCTCCTTCCCCTGGGTCCTGATGCACACACTACTTTGTGTGTGCCTCCCAAGAGTGGAGTCTCTGTTTCCCCCAGTGCTGTCGAAGTCCTGCAATCAAATCCCACTAGGCTTCAAAGTCTGATTCTCTAGGAATTCCTTCGCCCGTTGCTGGACCCCCACGTTGGGAAGCCTGAGGTGGTGCTCAGAACCTTCACTCCAGTGGGTGGACTTCTGTGGTATAAGCGTTCTCCAGTCAGTGAGTCACCCTCTCAGCAGTTATGGGATTTGATTTTATTGTGATTGCACCCCTCCTACCATCTCATTGTAGCTTCTCCTTTGTCTTTGGATGTAGGGTATCTCTTTTGGTGAGTTCCAGTGTCTTCCTGTTGATGATTGTCCAGCAGCTAGCTGTAATTCTGGTGTTCTCACAAGAGGGAATGAAGCACATCCTTCTATTCCACCATCTTGGTTCCTCCAATCACAGTGACTGGTAATTCAATATTAAACAGAGTCTTTTTAACAAATGGTGCTAGTACAACTGGATATCTATTTGCAAAATAACAAAACAATCATCAGATACAAAATTAACTCAAAAACAGATCATATAATTCAAAAAGAGAAATCTAAAACTAAAAATTTTTAGAAAAAAATATTGAAGAAAACCTTTGGATTTGCAAATTTGGATTATGCAAGCATGTCTTAGCTAGCACACAAAAAAGCATGAGCCACAGAAGAACTGAGAAATAAGTATTAATCAAAATTTAATTTAGGGCTTCCCTGGTGACGCAGTGGTTGAGAGTCCGCCTGCCGATGCAGGGGACACGGGTTTGTGTCCCGGTCCGGGAGGATCCCACATGTCACGGAGCGGCTGGGCCCGTGAGCCATGGCTGCTGAGCCTGCATGTCCAGAGCCTGTGCTCCACACTGAGAGAGGCCGCAGTGGTGAGAGGCCCGCGTACAGCAAAAAAAAATAATAATAATAATAATAATTTAAATTTAATTTAATGGTTTTCAAAAGATACTATTAAAAGATTGAAAAGACAAGTCAGACATTTGGGGATAATATGTGTACACCATATAAACAAAGATGAAGAACTTCTCTCCAGAATATGTACAGAATATTCAACTCAAGAAAACAATCCAATTTTTTTAAATGGACAAAAGGTATGAAGAAACACAAAAGACAATACATGGACAGAAAATAAGCACATGAAAAGATGCTCAACATCATTAGTAATTAGGTACATTGAAATTAGAACCACACTGTGATAACATTACATACATTGCTTCTTCCATTCTGCAGTGAACCTCTCAGAAATAATTTTGACATCTCTGGCTTAGAGTTTTAGAATACGCAAAGAAAAAACTAGGAATTTTTGGTCCAAAGTTATTCTGAGGATATATATTCCAAATTATGCTAAAGTATTCCTTTAGATATAAAATTTTATAAAAGAAGTTGATTTTTATATGAGTGTGTTTGTGCTATAATTAGAAATATTGTCAGAAACATAATAGAAAATCTGACCATGAATTTACTGTCTGATAGGCAAAAAAATTTTAAGGATGGGAGTCTGAGTGGTATTCATATTTCTGTCTAGTGCTTACCATCATGTGAAGCAGACAGATATGGAAATAAGCCTTGAATATGGTTCCCAGTGAACCCCACACCTTCTGATATTCACACCCCACCCTGTACCAAGTTTGGCCTGTGTAATGAATAGAACACAGCAGAAGTGATTAATATCACTTCTAAGATTAGTTATAAAAGACACTGTAGCTTTTGGTATATTGTCTTTTTTTTGCATCATCTTATCTGGAGAAAGGCAACTCTCATGTTATGAACAGCCCCACATGAGAAATTGATGTTTCCTACCAATAACCACTGAATGAGCATGGAAACAGATTCTCCAACCCAGCCAAGCCTTCAGATGACTCCAGACCTAGCTGATATCTTGACTGTCACCTTATAAGAGATCTTAAGCCAGACCATATAACTAAACTTCTTTCAGATTCCTAACTCTCAGAAACTGTGAAATAAATGTTTGTTGTTTTGGCTGCTATATTTGGGGATAATTTGTTATAAAGCAATAGGCAACTAAAACAGTAGATGAGTGATAAATGTTTGCTGATTAAACAAATAAATGAATAAATAAGTATTTTCAAATAAATTATGATTTTCAATGCTTGATTAATCTAAAAAGTTTGAATAATGCCAGGGCCACTAAAATCCTTAATTTATACTTACACGTTTTCAGACACGGCAGACAAACTAAACTGTGGTAGTACTTCTATTTTAATTCAAATCAGTAGTTTATTAAGTCTTAATTTTCTTATTTTCTTACATCTGTAAAGGTACTTTTACTTTTTATAGGATCTTAGTATTTGAATCACCCTCTGCTCTCCAACGGAATTTCTATTCTAATGATGAGTACAAGATACTAAGTGCAAATTTCAACGGTTGTTTGTATTTCCTGTTGTGAAAGCTAAAAAAAATGTGGGCAAAGAGAACATAATATGGTCAGTATGTTCCAACTTAAAAATAAGACATGTCTTCATAGTTAACCAGTTATTTTCTTGGAAAATTAAAATCTATTTATTGAAACATATATCAGTTTACATCTCCCAAAATTAACATTGCATGCTCTTTATCAGGTACATAAACCCTTATTTAAAAAGAAAGAAAAACTTAGACCTCAAAAACTTTCTCATATTAATATGATATAGAATCCTTCAAGCAAATGTGTTTTAAAATAGTTCTTCATTATACCAGTGCCATGAAACATAATCAATTTCCAAACTGTGATTCACATCCAATTTAAAACATTTTTCTATTATATGCATACTTGGTAGCACTCTTTCTTTTTCAAATTTGAGAATAAAAATTACAGAGAGAAAAGGTAGAAAGCAAGCACAGATTAATAGGATACATCTTCAGTGGTTTGATACTTTCTCAGTTGCTAAAATAAATCAATAGGTCAGGAAAGCCACCATCTCATCTTAAAAGCATCAACTATAGAGTATAATGGGATTTATGCATATTAAAGCAGCAGGCTGAAAATGCCAATAGATAGCACACTGTCGTTTAAAAGGAACAAAAAACAGCACAACTATCCACTACACAATACAAATTAAATGGAAGATCACAGCTATTTAAAGGACTTGCCTAAAAGTACAGTAAATTTAACTTTAGTGGGATCGTAGTTTTGATTTTTCACTAGACTTAATATATTCATTCAAAGCCATTACTTTAACAACACCTGTGTAGAATTCACTTACCAGCAGTGATGAATGTGTTTATTTATAGCCTAGTTATTTATTTCACCTTATTTTCTTGTAAAATACATCCACTGTAGTGCCTCTAGACATGTGTGAATAAAATTAAATACAAACCTATATTTTCCCTAAAGATAAAAACTAAAATAAGAGTTATTAGATACCAAAGCCAGATGAATTTAATTGTAATGTAGAAGTTGACCTCTTCAATTAGCTTCAGAATATCTAAATGGCCACAGTTCTACAGGGTGGTTAGGATATGGAGTTCCTATCCCGTAAACAGCCCCAAATGCTTAAATGCTGAAGCTTAAACGCTGAAGGAAAAAAAAATCAAGTTTTCAATTCTGTGCTTTAGATGAAAACTTATAATGGGGAAAACAGTTTTTAACACCTTTCTACATATATTTGAGCATTCTTCTTTCTCACTACAAACAAGCTTAGTGCCTTGGCCTCCATAAATCCCATGTCCGCTTCTTCAGGTTCTGATTCCACACAAATTCTCTAAATGAGCTTTCCTTTCTCCCCATAGGCTGACCTTCAAAACTTCTCATATCTTCAGTTTTACAAGGAATAAACACACACAGTGTGATTACATTTATTCACATAAATATGTGAAGGACTGTCATCATTTCCAACTTTGAGAGGATTTAGCAAAGAAAGATTCTCTTTAGAAAAACTGTGATTAATGAATCTATTAAAAATATGTGGTATTCTCCAAAGAAGACATACAGATGGTTAAAAAGCACATGAAAAGATGCTCAACATCACTAATTATTAGAGAACGGCAAATAAAAACTACAATGAGGTATCATCTCACACCTGTCAGAATGGCCATCATCAAAAAGTCTACAAACTACAAATGCTGGAGAGTGCGTGGAGAAAAGGGAACCCTCCTACACTCCTGGTGGCAATGCAAACTGGTACAGCCACTATGGAGAAAAATATGGAGGTTCCTTAAAAAACTGAAAATAGAGCTACCATATGATCCAACAATACTACTCCTGGGCATATGTCTGCAGAAAACAATAAGTTGAAAAGATACATGCACCCCGATGTTCATTGTAGCACTATTCACTATACACAGAACATGGAAGCAACCTAAATGTCATCAACAGAGGAATGGATAACGAAGATGTGGTACATATATACAAAGGAATATTAGCCATAAAAAAAGAACAAAATAATGCCATTTGCAGCAACATTGTTGGACCTAGAGAGTCTCATACTGAGTGAAACAAGTCAGAGAGAGAAAGACAAATATCATGTGATATTGCCTATATGTGGAATCTAAAAAAAAAGGCTACAGATAAACTTAACTATAAAACCGAAATAGAGTTACAGATGTAGAAAATAAACTTATGGTTATTGGAGGATAAGCGGGAAAGGGATAAATTGGAAGAATAGGATTGACACATACACACTACTATATATAAAAGAGATAACTAATAAGGACCTACTGTATAGCACAGGGAACACTACTTAATACTCTGAAATGGCCTATATGGGGAAAGAATATAAAAAAACAGCAGACATATGTATTTGTATAACAGATTCACTTTGCTGTACAGCTGAAACTAACAAAACATTGTAAATCAATTATACCACAATAAAAATATTTTTAAATATATGTGGTATTTTGTGGCCCCTAGGTTCACCTTCAATCACTAGGTTTATACTGCCACCAAATATAGTAAAAATCCTTCTCAAAACATTCCATTTATACATATATACCCTCTTATTTGGATTCCTTTCCCATTTAGGTCACCAAAAGCATTAAGTAGAGTTCCCTGCGCTATACAGCAGGTTCTCATTAGTTATCTATTTTTTTTAACATCTTTATTAGAGTATAATTGCTTTACGTTGTGTTAGTTTCTACGGTATAACAAAGTGAATCAGCTATGTGTATATATCTATATATCCCCATATCCCCTCCCACTAGCATCTTCTTCCCACCCTCCTTATCCCACACCTTTAGGTGATCACAAAGCACCGAGATGATCTCCCTGTGCTATGCAGCTGCTTCCCACTAGCTATTTTACATTTGGTAGTGTATATATGTCCATGCCACTCTCTCACTTCATACCAGCTTAACCTTCCCCTCCCACTGCCATATCCTCAAGTCCATTCTCTTTGTCTATGTCTTCTTCCTGTCCTGCCCCTAGGTTCTTCAGAACCATTTTTTTTTTTACATTCCATATATATGCATAAGGATACGGTACTTGTTTTTCTCTTTCTGACTCACTTCACACTGTATGACAGATTCTAGGTCCAACGACCTCACTACAAATAACTCAGTTTTGTTTCTTTTTATGGCTGAGTAATATTCCATTGTATATATGTGCCACATCTTCTTTATCCATTCATCTGTCGATAGACACTTAGGTTGCTTCCATGTCCTGCCTATTGTAAATAGTGCTGCAGTGAACATTGTGATACATGAATCTTTCTGAATTATGGTTTTCTCAGGGTATATGCTCAGTAGTGGGATTGCAGGGTCATATGGTAGTTCTATTTTTAGTTTTTTAAGGAACCTCCATACTCTTCTCCATAGTGGCTGTATCAATTTACATTCCCACCAACAGTGCAAGAGGGTTCCCTTTTCTTCACACCCTCACCAGCATTTATTCTTTATAGATTTTTTGATGATGGTCATTCTGACTGGTGTGAGGTGATAACTCACTGTAGTTTTGATTTCAATTTCTCTAATGATTAGTGACGTTGAGCATCCTTTCATGTGTTTGTTGGCAATCTGTATATCTTCTTTGGAGAAATGTCTTTTTAGGTCTTCTGCCCATTTCTTATACTTGGTTGTTTGTTTTTTTGATATTGAGCTGCATGAGCTGCTTGTATATTTTGGAGATTAATCCTTTGTCAGTTGCTTCATTTGCAAATATTTTCTCCCATTCTGAGGGTTGTCTTTTTGTCTTGTTTATGGTTTCCTTTGCTGCGCAAAAGCTTTTAACTTTTATTAAGTCCCAATTGTTAATTTTTGTTTTTATTTCCATTTCTCTAGGAGGTAGGTCAAAAAGGGTATTGCTGTAATTGATGTCATAGAGTGTTCTGCCTATGATTTCCTCTAAGAGTCTTATAGTGTTTGGCCTTACATTTTGGTCTTTAATCCATTTTGAGTTTATTTTTGTGTATGGTTTTAGGGAGTGTTCTAATTTCATTCTTTTACATGCCAGTGTCCAGTACTGCCAGCACCAATTATTGAAGAGGCTGACTTTTCTCCATTTTATACTCTTGTCTCCTTAATCAAAGGTAAGGTGGGTTTATCTTTGGGCTTTCTATCCTGTTCCATTGATCTATATTTCTGTATTTGGGAAAGTACCATATTGCCTTGATTACTGTAGCGTTGCAGTATAGTCTGATGTCAGGGAGCCTGATTCTTCCAGCTCTGTTTTTCCTCCTCAAAGACTGCTTTGGCTATTTGGGGTCTCTTATGTTTCCATACAAATTGTGAACTTTTTTGTTCTAGTTTTGTGAAAAATGCAGTGGTAGTTTGATAGGGATTGCACTGAATCTGTAGATTGCCTTGGGTAGTACAGTCATTTTCACAATGTTGATTCTTCCAATCCAAGAACACGGTATCTCTCTTCAAATATTTGTACCACCTTTGATTTCTTTCATCAGTGTCTTATAGTTTTCTGCATACAGGTCTTTTGTCTCCTTACGTAGGTTTATTCTTAGGTATTTTATTCTTTTTGTTGCAATGGTAAATGGGAAAGTTTCCTTAAGTTCTCTTTCAGATTTTTCACCATTAGTGTATAGGAATTAAAGAGATCTCTGTGCATTAATTTTGTGTCCTTTTACTTTACCAAATTCATTAATTAGCTCTAGTAGTTTTCTGGTTGCATCTTTAGGATTCTCTATGTATAGTAGTCATCTGCAAACAGTGACAGTTTTACTTCTTTTCTGACCTGGATTCCTTTCATTTCTTTTTCTTCTCAGATTGCTGTGCTTAAAACTTCCAAAACTATGTTCTATAATAGTGGTAGGAGTGGGCAACCTTTTCTCACTCCTTATCTTAGAGGAAACATTTTCAGTTTTTCACCATTAAGAACGATGTTGGCTGTGGGTTTGTCTTATATAGCCTTTATTAGGTTGAGGTAGGTTCTCTCTATGCCATCTTTCTGGAGAGTTCTTATCATAAGTGTGTATAGATTTTGTCAAAAGCTTTTTCTGCATCTATTGAGATGATCATATGGTTTTTCTGTTTCAATTCGTTACTATGGTGTATCACATTGATCGATTTATGTATATTGAAGTATCCTTGCATTCCTGTGATAAACCCCACTTGATCATGCTGTGTGATCCTTTTAATGCGCTCTTGGATTCTGTCTGCTAGTATTTTGTTGAGGATATTTTGGTATCAGAGTGATGGCAGCCTTGTAGATTGAGTTTGGGAGTGCTCCTCCCTCTGCTATATTTTGGAAAAGTTTGAGAAGGATAGGTGTTAGCTATTCTCTAAGTGTTTGATAGAATTTTCCTGTGAAGCCATCTGGTCCTGGGCTTTTGTTTCTGGGAAGATTTTTAACCACAGTTTCAATTTCAGTGCTTGTGATTGGTCTGTTTATATTTTCTATTTCTTCCTGGTTCGGTCTCAGAAGGTTGTGCTTTTCTAAGAATTTGTCTATTTCTTCCAGGTTGTCCATTTTTTTGGCATATAGTTGCTTGTAGTAATCTCTCATGATCCTTTGTATTTCTGCAGTGTCAGTTGTTTCTTCTCCTTTTTCATTTCTAATTCTCTTGATTTGAGTCTTCTCCCTTTCTTTCTTGATGAGTCTGGCTAACAGTTTATCAATTTTGTTTATCTTCTCAAACAACCATCTCTTAGTTTTATTGATCTTTGCTATTGTTTCCTTCATTTCATTTATTTCAGATCTGATCTTTATGATTTCTTTCCTTCTAATTTTGGGTTTTTTTGTTCTTCTTTCTCTGATTGTTGAGGTGTGAGGTTAGGTTGTTTATTTAAGATTTATCTTGTTTCTTGAGGTAGGATTGTATTGGTATAAAATTCCCTCTTCGAACTGCTTTTGCTGCATCCCATAGGTTTTAGGTCATCATGTTTTCATTGTCATTTGTGTCTAGGTATTTTTTGATTTCCTCTTTGATTTCTTCAGTGATCTCTTGGGTACTTAGTAGCATATTGTTTGACCTCCATGTGTTTTTATTTTTTACAGTTTTTTCCTATAATTGATATCTAGTCTCAAAGCATTGTGGTCAGAAAAAATACTTCATATGATTTCAATTTTCTTAAATTTACCAAGGCTTGATTTGTGACCCAAGATATGATCCTGGAGAATATTCCACAAGCACTTGAGAAGAAAGTGTATCCTGTTGTTTATGGATGGAATGTCCTATAAATATCAATTAAGTCCATCTTTTTTAATGTGTCATGTAAAGCTTGTGCTTCCTTATTTATTTTCATTTTGGATAATCTGTCTATTGGTGAATGTGGGGTGTTAATGTCCCCTACTATGTTTGTGCTACTGTTGATTTCTCCTTTGATGCTATTAGGATTTGCCTTATATACTGAGGTGCTCTTATGTTAGGTGCATATATATATTTACAATTTTCATATCTTCTTCTTGGATTAATCCCTTGATCATTATGTAGTGTCCTTCTTTGTCTGTTGTAATAGTCTTTATTTCAAAGTCTATTTTGTCTGATATGAGAATTGCTACTCCAACTTTCTTTTGATTTCCATTTGCATGGAATATCTTTTTCCATCCCTTCATTTTCAGTCTGTATGTGTCTCTAGGTCTGAAGTGGGTCTCTTGTAGACAGCATATAATGGGTCTTGCTTTTGTATCCATTCAGCCAGTCTATGTCTTTTGGTTGGAGCATTTAATCCATTTACATTTAAAGTAATTATCAATATGTATGTTCCTATTATCATTTCTAATTGTTTTGGGTTTCTTTTTGTAGGTCTTTTCCTTCTCTTGTGTTTCCTGCCTAGAGAAGGTCCTTTAGCATTTGTTGTGAAGCTGGTTTGGTGGTGCTGAATTCTTTTAACTTCTGCTTGTCTGTAAAGGTCTTAGTTTCTCCATCGAATCTGAATGAGATCTTTGCTGGGTAGAACAATCCTGGTTGTAGGTTTTCCCCTTTCATTACTTTAAATATGTCCTGCCACTCCCTTCTGGCTTGCAGAGTTTCTGCTGAAAGATCAGCTGTTAACCTTATGGGGATTCCCTTGTATGTTATTTGTTGTTTTTCCCTTACTGCCTTTAATATTTTTCTTTGTATTTAATTTTTGATAGTTTGATTAATATGTATCTTGGCATGTTTCCCCTTGGATTTAACCTGTGTTGGACTCTCTGTGCTTCCTGGACTCGATTAACTATTTCCTTTCCCATATTAGGGAAGTTTTCAACGATAATCTCTTCAAATATTTTCTCAGTTCCTTTCTTTTTCTCTTCTTCTTCTTGGACTCCTATAATTCGAATGTTGGTGCATTTAACATTGTCCCAGAGGTCTCTGAGACTGTTCTCAATTCTTTTCATTCTTTTTTCTTTATTCTGCTCTGTAGTAGTTATTTCCACTATTTTTTTTTCCAGGTCACTATCTGTTCTTCTGCCTCAGTTATTCTGTTATTGATTTCTTCTAGAGAATTTTTAATTTCATTTATTGTGTTGTTCATCATTGTTTGTTTGCTCTTTAGTTCTTCTAGGTCCTTATTAAACGTTTCTTGTATTTTCTCTATTCTATTTCCAAGATTTTGGATCATCTTTATTATCATTACTCTGAATTCTTTTTCAGGTAGACTGCCTATTTCCTCTTCATTTGTTTGGTCTGGTGGGTTTTTACCTTGCTCCTTCATCTGCTGCATATTCCTCTGTCTTCTCATTTTGTTTAACTTACTGAGTTTGGGCTTTTCACAGGCTGCAAGTTTGTAGCTCCCATTGTTTCCAGTGTCTCCCCCAGTGGCTTAGTTTGGTTCAGTGGGTTGTGTTAGCTTCTTAGTGCAGGGGACTGGTGCCTGCGTTCTGGTGGGTGGGGCTGAATCATCTTTCTGATGGGAAGGGCAACGTCCGGTGGTGTATTTTGTGGTGTCTGTGAACTTAGTATGGTTTTAGGCAGCCTCTCTGCTAATGGGTGGGGTTGTGTTCCTGTCTTGCTAGTTGTTTGGCATAGGGTGTCCAGCATTGTAGCTTGCTGGTCATTGAATGAAGCTGGGTGTTAGCATTAAGATGGAGATCTCTGGGAGAGCTTTTGCCATTTGATATTATGTGGAACCAGGAGGCCTCTGGTGGACCAATGTCCTGAACTTGGCTCTCCCACCTCAGAGGCTCCGGCCTGACACCAGGCCGGAGAACCAAGACCCTGTCAGTCACACGGCTCAGAAGAAAAGGGAGAAAAAACGAAGGAAAAAAAAATTTTTAATAATAAATTATTAAAATAAAAAATAAAAAGTAATAATAATAAAAAAGAAGAGTGCAACCAAACCAAAAACCAAATCCACTAATGAAAACAAGTGCTAAAAACTATACTAAGATAAACATAAAAATCAGAAACAAATCAGTCACAAACAGCAAACCCTAAGTCTACAGTTGGTCCCAAAGTCCACCACCTCAATTTTGGGACGATTCATTGTCTATTCAGTTATTCCACAGATGTAGGGTACATCAAGTTGATTGTGGGGATTTAATCCGCTGCTCCTGAGGCTGCACAGAGAAGTTTCCCTTTCTCTTCTTTGTTCGCACAGCTTCTGGGGTTCAGCTTTGGTTTTGGCCCCATCTCTGTGTGTAGGTCACCCTCAGGCATCTATTCCCACCCAGACAGGGCAGGGTTAAAGCAGCAGCTGATTAGGGGGCTCTTGCTCACTCAGGCCCAGTGGAGGGAGGGGTATGGTAGTCATAACTGGAATGCAGGGTGAGCCTGCGGTGACAGAGGCTGCCATGATGTTGCAACAGCCTGAGGCACGACATGTGGTCTCCCGGGGAAGTTGTCCCTGGATCACAGGACCTTGGCAGTGGCAGGCTGCACAGGCTCCTGGGAGAGGAGGTGTAGATAGTGACCTGTGCTTGCACACAGGATTCCTGGTGGCTGCAGCAGCAGCATTAGCATTCCATGCTCGTCTCTGGGGTCCAAGCTGATAGCCATGGCTTGCGCCCATCTCTGAAGCTCATTTAGGCAGTGCTCTGCTGTCCGTGGGTACACAGAGCAGGAATCCCCTCTCCTTGTGAGAGACCCTGAATCAACGGTCTCTTGCCTCTTTGGCAGGTCCAGACTGTTTTCCGGACTCCCTCCTGGTTAGCTGTGGCACACTAGCCCCTCAGGCTGGGATCACATAGCCAACCCCAGCCCTCTCCCTGGGATCTGACCTCTGAAGCTGGAGCCTCAGCTCCCAGTCCCCACCTTCCCCAGCAGGTGAGAAGACAAGCCTCTCAGGCTGGTGAGTACTGGTAGCCTTGACCTTCTGTGCGGCAATCTCTCCTCTTTGCACTCTGCACCCCTGTTGCTGCGCTCTCCTCTGTGGCTCTGAAGCTTCCCCCCCACCCACCCCCTGTCTCTGCCAGTGAAGGGGCTTCCTAGTGTGTGGAAACCTTTCCTCCTTCACAGCTCCCTCCCAGAGGTGCAGGTCCCATCCCTATTCTTTTGTCTCTGTTTTTTCTTTTTTCTTTTGCCCTACCCAGGTACGTGGGGAGTTTCTTGCCTTTGGGGAAGTCTGAGCTCTTCTGTCAGCGTTCAGTAGGTGTTCTGTAGGAGTTGTTACACATGTAGATATATTTTTGATACATTTGTGGGGAGGAAGGTCATCTCCTTGTCTTACTCCTCTGCCATCTTGACGGTCCCCCCTACTTATTTATTTTATACATATTAGTGTATATACGTCAATCCCAATCCCCCAATTCATCCCACACCTCTCTTCCTCCCTTGGTGTCCATACGTTTGTTCTCTCCGTCTGTGTCTCTATTTCTGCCTTTCAAACAGGTTCATCTGTACCATTTTTTCTAGATTCCACATATACGTTAATGTACAATATTTGTTATTACTTTCTGACTTACTTCGCTCTGTGTGACAGTCTCTAGGTCCATCCACATCTCTACAAATGACCCAATTTCATTCCTTTTTATGGCTGAGTAATATTCTATAGTATACTTGTACCATATGTATACATATTGTTGATTCACTTTGCTGTACAGCAGAAACTAACACAGCATTGTAAAGCAACTATACCTAATTTAAAAAAAAAAAGTATTTTCATAAAGGGAAAGCATGTATACCAGCACTCACATCAACAAAACGAGAATTATCAGCACCCAGCAGCCTCCCCATGCTCTCTTCCAGTCACTCCCCTGCCCCCACTATCCTACGTTCTAACATCATAGATTAGTTTCTCCTGGATTTTTAGTATGTCTATGAGATTCATTCATCCACGTCATTGCATATAGTTCATTCATTCTCAGTGTTGTATAGTATTACATTGTGTGAATATACCACAATTAATTTATTCATACTACTATTGATGGACGTTTATGCAACAGCTTGGGGCTATTAGAAATAATGTTGTTATATATACACCCTACTACATATAAAATAGATAATCAACAAGGACCTACTGTATAGCATAGGGAATTCAGTATTCTGTAATAACCTTTATGGGAAAAGAATCTGAAAAAAATGGATATGTGTGTGTGTGTGTGTGTGTGTGTGTGTGTATAATTAAATTACTTTGCTATACACCTGAAACTAACAAAATTTTGTAAATCAACTATACTCCAATATAAAATAAAAATTAAATTAAAAGAAAAAAATTCCATTTAAATCTAGGTCAAGATACTTAGTCTCTTAAAACAAAACAAAACAAACTAAAACTAATTAAAATAGCCCTTGAAGATGGAGTTGAGACAAAATTGTATGTTTCACTAAACATCAGAGAAGCACTCTTGAGTGTCTGCCTGATGGTTTAGCATCATGGAAATTTGATCTCATTCTCTCTTGATATTGATTCTTGACTGTCAGGATAAAACATACAAAAGAACTTTGTACTGGGTACCTACACATGATATCACATTTATTTTAACAAATCTATCAGGTATGCATTATTATATCAATTATATATAAAATGGAACTGAGGCTCAGAAAGACTACATAATCTACCTATAATAGCATAATTAATAACAAAGAGATTCATAATCACAGAAATCACTTCAAAGCCTAAATATTCTCTCCTCTCCAGTATGCATCCTCTTTCTTACCTTAAAACATATATTCAAATGACTTTTAAATTACCAATTCAAATAAATTGCCATAAGCCTGTAATTGTATAATGCTGGTACACTGGAACTTCATGATTCTCCTTTATGCACTACTAACAGTGTCTTCTATATTTCAGTGTGATAGGCCAGTCCTGTCTTCAGATGTTCAAAATATACTGTGAATCACCTATATCCCAGAGAAATATGTGCTTTTGTAAATGATAAATTTAAAAAGCACTTAGAAAGATCATTTAAAAGTTGTATAGCTACAACTTTACAAAAAAATAGCTATCTATCCATGTATTTCTTCTTTATCTCTTTTGGCATATTTCTGAAAAACATGGACTACCATAATAGGATTTAAGTGCCCAATGTAAAAATACTACTATCTTAGCTAACAAGTTTCATCTGTTTCTTTTTATATAATTTCTACTGAATATTTAATGCCTCCACTACTAGTGTCAAGGGCAACTTATGAAAGATAATATATTTCATATCAATGGTACAAATCCAATGTAAGTTTTGAGTTTGCAAAATGATTCAACCAAAGCAAGAAAGAAAATGAAAGGTGGATTAGTATAGTGAAAGCAATAAAAAGACAGAAAACTGAGAGTAGTAATTGATAGTCCAGAAATAAAGAGATAATTTTACTTTTAAAATACGTTTGATCATAGGAAATTGAATCGAAGGCAATCAGTTGAGAGAGATGAATAAATATATTATATGGAATAAGAAACTATCTTTTTACCACATAAATATTTAAAAATAAAAGAAACATTCTACTCATCCATTGCAACAAAGTGACATTACTGAGAAAAAGAAATTACAGCTATATATAAACATCTCGACTTCTCATTGAAAATAAAATCATTATCAAAGAGAATATAATAAAAAATTTTAAATTATGGTTCATTTAATACATGTTCTATAAAACATGTACTTTACTCATTTTTATTAAACCTAAATAGAAATACATATAAATCATATTTAACTTACTGATGAAAAGTCATGGTTATTTCTACAAGTTGTTACTACACTACTATAAGAATTTCAACTTTTGTTGCTCATTGGATAGCCTGCACGAGTCCAAATTTGATAGTCAGTATTTCATGTTAATTTATGGATTCTTGCCATTTGTAGAGAGATGGAAGTGACAGTTTGGCCAATCTAGAATCTTGTAGGCTGTCAGTGTTTATCAATTTTAGTCATAACTCTCAGTTTCAGTTTTATTTTGTAACTGAATTTAGAACCAACTTTTCTCAATTATTCTAAGATAAGAAGTAAGGAAGAGACTTCAGAGGATTTTGGCTTCTCAAAAACATAACTAATTAAGTGAAATTATTTACAAATTGTGACTATTAACAAAGACATTGCCACATTTATTGACTGTCTAAGGTAGGATATTGGAGACAATGTCTTATCATGATGCCTCTCTGGCCTGGATCTGAAGAAGAGAAGACAGGAAAACTCAAGGGTTGTCTTTCATAAACATTGAGACATGTCATCCTTGGTTTTATAATTATTCTGAAATAATCTTCAAAATGAGACGAATCTTGAGGCTATAAGTGCTTTCAATCCTTTAAGTTACATAAAATTTGGTTTTATTTTCTTCTCAGATACATAGGTTATATTTCTCTTTTCTGCAGAGGGCAACTTTTTGAAAACATGTTTAGCAATTAGTTATTCAAGAGTTTCAGGAGATTATTCCTTAAGATAGCAGAGATAGCTATCTCTGGGCCCCAATAACACAAATATCAAGTTCAGAATTCTTTTAATAACAGAGACTGAAATTTTCCATAAGGAATTTGTGATCAAACTCTCTCTTCCTTTTAATTTTTCTCTTGAGAAAGAACATCTGGGCCAGGCCTAGTTGTATTCAACGACGGAACCAGAAAAGAATATGAAAAATATATGTTACTGTCCTGTACTTTTTAAAGAGACATTTTTATCAAATTTTAGTATACAAAACACCTGAAATGCAACCCTACTTCTTCTATAGCTCAATCAAGATCAAACTGAGGAGATACACTTTGAATCCTTGTTCAAGTCACTCTCTGAGACACGGTGAGTTATATTAAGATAACTATACTGTAGGGCCTGCCCTTCAGGGGCTCAATATCTAGTTTTATGAAGACCATCATACAATGTCTGCATGTGACTCCTGAAGAAAGGTATTGGTTGAATGGGGGAGTGGAGTCCCTGGCCACCTCTATGATTTCTGATCTGTAAGGCATGGCTGGAGAAATGCTGTGGGGGGTATGTGCTAATTGCTTATAAAACAAAGCCTGCACTGAGACTAAGCACTCTGTCCATAATTCATCTATGGCTTCCTTTTAGCCTCTTACCTAGGATAGGCAGAGCTTACCAAGTGCAATGGAGAAAAAAATCAAAAACAGCTGCTTCTATGTTATTTCATAGTAGAACTCTAAATTATATCATACTAGAGTCGATGCATAGATATAGGTCCTCAGAAATCTTCCCCAAAAGTACTCTTCTATTTCTTTACATTAGTAACCATTACCATTAAATGCATATTTTGAGTTACATACTTGAGATGTACTTATGATTTACCTTAGTGCTATGAAAATCTGGATGATAATGTTGTACCTTAGATTCTCATTCTGTATAGTTGCCTAATTTCTGGTCTATATGCATGGCAGTTTTCTCCATCATGTAACGAAAAGGCATTACACAAATTCCCTCTGGAAGTTAAATAGAAAAGCCGTACTTCTACATACTTGGCATATTTCATGGAATTGATGTCTACTAACACACTGCATTTTAAGCCAATTACTCTAATGGTTCTCAAAGAATGTGTTTGAATATCATCACTCTGCATTATTCTCAAGAGCCAGCCTTTATGTACAGTGACTACATATATTCTTAAACAACAGATGCCTTAGGTGGAAGATGAGCTTGTCGAAAAGTATCTGCCACCTGTTTTTGCCCATTATTATTCCCTTAACAGCTTACTACCTGTGGGCACTGTGAGCCACCAAAGAAAAGTGTCATTCCCTAAAGTACCACCACAATAGCAATACTTATGAGGTTGGCGTCAGAAAGCCAGCTGAAAAGCATTTCCCAGTACACTGATGCAATATGTCATTTTTGAAAATCCCATGTTAGTGGATATGACTTTGGGAATTGACTTAATAACAATGATAACAATAAAAATGGTTAGCACTTAGCAAGGAAAGTGTTTTTCATCCCAAAGGGCCCACAAGTGCTTCAGACTCAAAAATGCAGTCATCTCTAAGAAGGGTGATGGCACTCAGCAGAGTAAAGAAAGCTCAGAAAATGATCATCAAGGAGAGCAGCACAAACTCTCATCTAAAAGAGGTATCATAAGCTTTTTATTTTCCATGTGGAGTGATATAATCTTGGATTTCCATCTCTGTAGAAGGGTGCCAATACATCAAAAGTAAGCTTTTGTGTCCCACTCTAGGCAGAAACTATTGAGTGGTAAGGAAAATTGACCTTGTAGCTATGGAACTCAGGTTTAGAAGGTAACAAAATGGATCCAAATCACCTTGGCATATACATTTTTACTACATAGGATCTCAATGTAGCCATCCTATTATAGAGATGTACTGTTAAAATATGAGCCAAGTGGGTTTCTACTTTAAAGAAAGAGAGGTAATGAAGGTTGAATTGCTGGGTAATTCTGAGCCTTGCAGATCATGTTCACAGAAAAGGTTTCATCATGCTGGCAAATGGCTTTTTGATCTTGCTGAATGAAACTGCCATAGTTGAGACTGGCTGACTTCTTAGGCTCATCTATTATATTCATGTACAATACTGGCTCTGAGGATATTTTCTCTGATACAAACCAAGAAATGTTTGTCTGTAAATGATTGTCAAGAATATGCTTTTCTTAAGCCATGAATAGTTATTTTCTTTTATTCAACATAAACTTGCCTTAAGTACTGATTTTTGCAGTATCTATTGGCAAATTTGATCTGAAATTACTTTGATTTAGTACATATCTTACTATTAAAATAACTTAGCCAGTTGGCCCTCTGACTTTGTTGATAACCACAAACTAACCATATTAAATGAATTTCTTTGGGTAGGTTTGACATTTGCCAATAGGTTTCCAAATTTCAGGAATATTCCATTATTTTGGCAAAATAAAACCTTATTTTTCTTTCCTGCCCAACCCCCATTTCGTAAAACTCTGAAAATCCATCCAATATTTTTTTCCTCTAAATACAAATTTTCTTCTTGAAAATGTAGCTATTGACCCATTGGCGGTGGAACAGGAATGGTTTTTCTCTCTGAGTAATGCATACATGATGTTCCACATGCTAGTTCCTTTCACTGTCCCTCTGACACTTGACAGGAATTTGTCTCTGGAACTGACAAAGCTAATTTGTATCCTGGGAATGAAATTCCATGACCCAGAGACCTAAAGCATTATACTCTAGTAGAGCTGTTCCAAACTTAGTTGGCCTTGGACCTTGTCCAGTGAATGAAAATCTCTGGAGCTGGGGGCCTATATCTTCAAAGCTCTCCATAAGAGGTGATCTATCAGTTAAAATTTATATACAGCTTCTAGCAATAAAAACTTGAAATAACTGTGCTTAAACAATATGAAAGTTTACTTTTTTCTGTTTTTCTTTTAGAAGTTAGGAAAAAGGCAAGGCCAAGCTGGTATAGAAGCACCACCAAGTCAGCAGAGCCCCAGGCTCCTTCCTCCTGCTCTGCCATTTTTAATCATGGCTTCCATCCTCAAAGTCACTTAGAGGATCAAAATAGCAACTCAAACTCTTTCTCACTACAGGCAAGAAACAGGAGAGTAAGAGATGAGGGAAAAATGAAGCACTTCCAAGTTGAGGAATTTCCGTTTAAGTATCCCTCCCAGTATTCCAGACAATATTTATACATACGTCTAATCAGAGAATTTATAGAAGGTACTTTATCCAGGATACATTTTGTCACACCTGGCCACTCTTAAATCCCAAATAATATGGGTCCTCTTTCTAGGGAAGACAAAGAGAATGAATACTGGATAGGCAATTAGTAATCACTCCACCAAATTATTATCAGATTTGAAAATTAGAGGAGATTCCAGTCCAAGATGATGACAAAGGGGCTTCCTGAAATCACCTCCTCCCACGGATACACTGAATCTAAAGATATACATGAAGCAATTCCCTCTGAAAGAAATCCAGAAACAAGCTGAGTGGACCCTCCAAAGCAAGTGAAAGAGAAAATACACACATCACTCACAAAACAAAACCAGTAGGAAACACTGAGACACATTCTCACCAAAAACACCGTCCCCAGCATACTGCCGTACAATTTGGAGGGAACTCCCAACTCCCAGCTTCTCCCTGAGGAGTAAAGGGGGTTTGAACCTCATATCTAGTATTCCAACTTTAAAGACTCCTTCTGAGTGATGGGTCCCCAAAACAACTAACTCTGAAAGCCAATGGAACTTGGAGTCCACAAGACTCACAAGACTATATCAAAAAAACAAAAAACAAAACACAAATCAGTTCTAATTTAACAGGCATCTAAAGACTAACTGTGATCCTCCTCGGAGACTGGGGAAGGCAGCAGATACTATGTCCGCCTTTTTATTTAAGCCCACTACAAATTGCCAATATCATCCTGAAAGGACCTTCTACAGATGTCTGGGAACCAAGCTTTTTTGACTGCTGCAAAAGGACAGCACCTGGATTACCTGGCTCTAATAACAAAAAGGCTTACATTCATGAGTCCCACAGGAATATAACAAAAAAGAAGTTATTAACTGACACAGGAGCACCTCTCCATGTGCTCCTGGGTCCAGCACAGAGTTGCAAAAAAGCCCATCTCCCAGTTTCTCCTAGGAAGGGCACTAATTACATACTTTCCCTGCTGCTGCCTGAGCGTTCAGCTTCCATCAGCCTGTAGCAAAATGCTGACTGAAATCCTCCCCTTTGGGACACTGACAGATCTTAGCATACCCTCCTCAACTACTGGAAGCCACTAAGAACAAAGAAGGCATCTTTGACAATCATAGAGGTTTGAGAGATAACCAAGAGTTTGGGCTAGACTAATTGATAAGGTTCATCTCCTACACAAGTTTGCTCTATGAAGACTGAGAGAGATAGGTATGTTACCTAATGCACAGAAACCAACATAGAGAGTCAAGGAAAATGAAGAAACAGAAAAATATGTTCCCAAAAAAAGAACAAGATAAAATTCTAAAAACAAGACAATGAAATGGGAAAATCATTTACCTAATAAGAGTTCAAATAACAGTTATAAAGATACTCACTGAGGTCAGGAGAACAATGCATGAACAAAGTGAGAATTTCAACAAAGAGATGGAAAATATAAGAAAGTACCAAATGAAAACACTAAGCTGAAGAATAGAATAACTGAGCTGAAAAATTCAACAGAGGGATTCAGAGCAGACTAGATCAAGCAGAAGAAAGGAGCAGCAAACTCAAAGGCAGGGAAGTAGAATTCATTCAAGCAGAGAAGCAAAAAAAATCAACAAAAAGCAAATAACAAACATTGGTGAGGACGTGGAGAAAAGGGAACACTTTGTACACTCTTGGTGGGAAGGTAAATTGGAGAGCCACTATGGAAAACAGTATGGATTTTCCTCAAGAAACTAAAAATAGAATCATCACATGATTCAGCAATTCCTCTCCTGGGTATGGCCAGAAAAAAATGAAAACACTAATTCAAAAAGATACCCCATTGTTCACAGCAGCACTATTTACAATAGCCAGGACATGGAAAGAACACAAGTACCAATGAACATATGACTGGATAAAAAGATGTGGTAAATATATACAAGGGTATATTACACAGCCGTAAAAATGAAATTTTGCCATTTGCGGCAACGGGGATGGACCTAAAGAATATTATGCTTAGTGAACTAAATCAGACAGAAAAGAATACCGTATGATAATCACGTATATGTGGAATGTATATGCAAAACAGAATGTATATGCAAAGCAGACACAGATTCACAGATATAGAAAATAAACTAGTGGTTACCAACGGGGATAGGGAAGAGAGGAGGGGCAAATTAGGGGTATGGGATTAAGAGATACAAACTACTATGTATAAAATAGATAAGCAACAGGAAATACTGTAAAGCACTGGGAATTACAGCTATTATCTTATAATAAGTTTTAATTAAGTGTAACCTGTAAATATACTGAATCACTACGCTGTATACCTGAAATTAATATAGTACTATAAATCAACTATACCTGAATTAAAAAAAATGAGTGAAACAGAATACAGAGGCCAAAAATAAACCCAATCATCAATTATTTTATGACAAAGGAACTAAGAACAAAAAACAGGGAACGGAGAATCCCTTCAATAAATTGTGTTGGAAAAACAGGATAGCCACATGCAAAAGAATGAAACCCCTATCTTACACCATACACAAAAATCAACCAAAAATGAATTAAAAACTTGAATGTGAGACATGAAACCATAAAACTCCTAGAAGAAAACATAGGTGGTAAGCTCCTTGACATCTGTCTTGGTGATGATTTTTGGATCTGGCATCAAAATCAAAGGCAAAAACAGAAAAAAATACATGGGATTATATCCAACTAAAATGCTCTGCACAGCAAACAAAACCATCAACAACAAAATAAAAAGGCAATCTACCAAGTGGGAGAAAATATTTTCAAATTGTATATATGATGTGGGTTAATATCCAAAAAATATAACAAAGTCATAGAACTCAATAACAAAAACATAATCCAATTTAAAAATGGGCAGAGAACTGCACAGTTTTACAAATGGCCATTAGATACATGAAAAGATGTTCAACGTAACTAATCATCATGGAAATGCATATCAAAGCCATAATGAGATATTACCTCATACCTGTTAGAATGGTTATTATCAGACAAGAAATAACAAATGTTGGGGAGGATGTGGAGAAAAGGGAACACTTGTGCACTCCTGGTAAATGTAAACTGGTGCAGCCACTGTGGAAAACTCTATGGAGGGTCCTTAAAATTTTTAAAATAAAACTACCCTATGAACCATCAAATCCCTTTTCTGGGTATATATCCAAAAGAAATGAAAACAGGAAACATATTGAAGAGATATCTGCACTCCCATGTTCACTACAGTGTTATTCACAGTAGACAAGATGTGGAAACAACCTAAATGTTGACAACAGATGAATGGATAAAGAAGAGGTGCCATATATATACACACACACACACACACACAATGGATTATTGTTCAGTCATGAGAAAAAAGATAATGCTGCCATTTACTACAACACAGATGGAACTTGTGGGCACTATGCTAAGTGAAATGAGCCAGAGATAAATACTGCATGGTATCATTCATATGTGGAATCTGGAAAAAAGCAAAATTCAAACTCATAGAAACAGAGAGTAGATTGGTGGTTACCAGGGGATGGAGGGTAGGGGAATTATGGGGAGGTTGGTAAAGGGTACTAACTTTCAGCTATAAGATAAATAAGGTCTAAGGATCTAATGTATAACATGGTGACTATTGTTGATAACATTTTATTGTAAAATTGAAATTTCCTGATACAGAACTTAAATGTTTTCAGAAAAAAAAGATTAATATGTGAGGTGATACATGCATTAATAAACTAAATGGGAGGAATCCTTTCTCAGTGTACACGTATGTCAAATCATCACAATGTACATTTTAAATATCTTACAATTGTCAATTATACCTCAATAAAATTGGGGGGAGAAAAGAAAATTAGTGCTCTAGTTCACTTAGCTAATAGTGATTAGCTAATGGATTTTTCTATCATAAATTGTTATATTGTTGAATCAGACAATACTAAGTAGTAATGAACACTTACTAACTAGTACTGACCAGTTTGCCAAGTACTGGCCTAAGAACTTTACATGATGTCATTTAATCCTCACCCAAATCTTATGAAATAGCTTCCAATATTAGCCTCATTTACCTGCTGAGGAAACAGGCACAGAGAGGTTTAGTAACATATCTCAGATCACTCAGCTAGTAATTCGTAGAGGCCAGGGCCTCAGATATCCATCAAACTACACAGCTTCACTTACTTTATTTCCAAATTACACACATTTTTCTTATGACAGGCATTGCAAAAGTTTTGAGTATTTTTCATATAACTAAGACAGAGCAAGTTTACTGCTTTTCTAGTCACTGGCTATTTGCTGCCTTAAAACTTTCATTTTGAAATCTCAAAAAGGCAAAACTGTAATTTATCTTGATAGAGAAAATTCCCCTAAGAAAAACTGACAACTTTACAGAGTTATTAAGATATTTGCATGTCAAAATACTTTTTATCCCACAGAAATTGCCTTTTCTAGTAAAACCCCCAAGGTGAATCTGCCAGTTATTTAGGTTTCTAATGAATGCTTTCTTACCACTCCCCCATCTGTAAAACCTTTTTTTTTCACAGCACTTAAGGATGGACCTGAATGTAGCAGAATTAGATGTTACTGAAAAATTCAATGGATTCAGTCCACTGTGGCTAGAAAATGACTTTTTATAAATATAGGGAAGCACAATTCTATTATCACTCACATGGCAGTCTTTCACTATTGCAGTAGATGGAGCCCAGTGAATAATCTTGTTATATCAAGTCTGTCCATATGACCCATCACATACAACATGAGAAAACTCTAAAATCTTGGATATGTTTCTCTGTCATTAAAAACTTTGTGATCTCAGGTAAATTGCCTAATCTCTTGAGACTCAGGGTAATCATTTATAAAAAATAGGTTAGGGTAAATGAGCCTCAAGATTTTTTTGAGTTCCACAGCTCTGTGTTTTTGTGACCTTGCCTTAAACACTATATTCTCCAGTGATCTGCACACCATCTTAGAGTTGTGAGGGCTCAGTATATATTGCATTGTTGGACAAATAGATGTTTGAATGCAAAAATAAATGAATAGAGGTGGACAGAGAGATGGAAACATTTATTTACAAAGTAGTTTTCTTTCCCAGAATAAATGTATATTAACTTAACTTTTATATTTTTTATCCCTTAACACATTAACTTCCTCAAATACAGCTTTATATAGTTTTAACTTTTTATTATGGAATTTAAACACAGAGGGGAAAAAAAAAAGAGTACAATGAGTGTCCACATACCTATCAGCCAAGTCAAAAGCACTACGTTGCTGCCATTCTTTATCTATCCTCATCACTTTTTACATTAAAACAAAGCAAAACTCAGCTATATCATGTCACTCATAAATAAAAGTTAAAATAAACCACATTGATGATAAATTCTGCTTTCCAGTTTACTATAGAAACTGGAATATTCTACCCCAGTTGAATTGTTGGTGGTTCACCTATTATTTTCTGCTTATTTTAAATGTAGTCAGAATCCTAATGAAAAAAATCCTTATCCACCTTTTATAATTGACCGTATTTCTGTTTCTATTTATCTTCAAGGAAAACAGTAAAATTAACTAAACTCTGTGGGTACACTTTTTCCTTTCCCTACTCCTCCACATCCTTATCTATCTGTTCTTTCTTGGGGTGCTTTTATTTGCAGCCCCAAATTTGGTTAAATACCATTAATCATTAAAACATGCCTCAATCCCCCATAAACTCAGACACATCCTTTTCTTATTGATTTCTAAATTGTCTTTGATTAACTCATTTATTTCTTCCTGAACCGTGCAGATCAGCACAGTATCAAATGAAATGGACTTGAATTTATATTTCATTGTAAATCTAGCTTTCTGGCCCACCTGATATTAAATCTCCATTCCTAAGAATGTCTTCAGCATTTCCTCAAAGATCATTGCCAGAAGTCCTACTTTGTTTTTTGCTTTTTGGGTGTTTTTCATCAAACTCTTCGGTAAATAAGGATGGGGGAAGGAAAATTTTAATTTGAAATGAATCAATTCCAGATGGATCAAAGGTAGAACCAAATAAGTACCTCAAAACTACAAAGTACTGGAAGATAATACAGGAGAGTATTTTCATAACATCTGTGTAGGGAAAGATTTCTAGACAAGACAAAAAAGTTATAAACCATAAACAAAACAATTAATAAATTTGGATAAAAATTAAGGACTTCTCATTAAAATACACTTTAAAGTTAAAAACAAGCACCACAATGGGAAAAGAATGTTGCAAGATATATGTCTAACAAAGACCCTAGTAATCAGAAAACATAAAAATACTTTGTCAGTAAACAAAAAAAAAAAATCCAAACACCCCGAAAGAAAAATGCACAAAAGACATGCACGGGAATATTTAAAAAGTGTAAATCTAGTGACCCATAAACACTTGAAATTGGGCTCAACCTCATTACTAACCAGGGAAACAATAATTTTGCTTGCAAAGAGATACTACTAGATGCTCACTCCGTTGGTGAAAATTTTTAAATATGATTACAACAAATGTTGGTGAAGATGTAAAGAAATTGGAACTTTGATAACCTTCTGGTAGGAGTACAAACTGGTACTACCAGCTTGGAAGGCAGTTTAGTAAAATAGTGGAGTTAAAGATAACTATTCTCTATGACCTTTAATCTCATTCCTAAGCATTTGCCTTAAAGAAACTCCTTCATGTGTACACTAGGATGCACACATATGTTTATACACTATATAAATTTGCTGAGCAGCATTCCTTATGTAGCCAAAACTGAAAACAACCCAAATGTCCATTAACAGGTGAATGGATAAATACCATCTGGCAACAGAAATGAGATGACACCTAATGCAACATCATATAGATAATTGTACAAACACAAATATTGAACTAAAGCAGAAACAAAAGAATACATGTATATATAAATACATGTATATACACAAAAATATAATTTCATTAACAAAAAATTCAAAAATAGGAAAACCTAAGCTCATTTTAATTCTAGCTGCTATAATGTTCTATTTCTTGACCTGAACAGTGATTTTCTGGGCATTTACTTAATAACTACTTACTAACCTGTGCATATGTACTTTATATTCTTTTCAGTATGCATACTTTATTTCACTGTAAAACTTTTAAATTACGTTGACTTCAGATGCTCCAATATATGTCTTCCTTGTTATTCCTTAAGTAATAATACCCATGTGGTTATGAGTCAACATTTTTAATGTAAGAATTTTTAAATGTACTTTAAAAAATATTTTAACGTACAGAATAGTATAAAGGGTACAAGATTAAATAGTGTTAATTTTGTATCATATTTACTTCAGATTAATCTGCTTAAAAAATAAAATCATATGGACTTCTCTGGCACTCCAGTGGTTAAGACTCTGCGCTTCCAATGCAGGGGGTGGGGGTTCAATCCCTGGCTGGGGGACTAAGATACTACATGCCCTGGGGCACAGCCAAAAAATAAATAAATTTGCATTTCTTTAAAAAATAAATAAATAAAATTATAAATGCAGCTAAAGCTACTGCTTTATCCATTTCTCTTCCCTCCCTCCCCTAAGATAATCATTTTTCATTTTTCTGAAACTAGGGATAATCATTATAGCATGTAATTTTTAAAATTCATATATATAATTTTAACTATAAATAATATAGAATACTGGGTTTTTTTGTTTTTTTTAGAATATTGTTTTTTAAATTTATATAAGCTATAATATTATAGCTACATTTTTGCATTTAACTTTACTTTGCTTCCAAATTATACTTTTAATATTTATGTATGTTAATGAATGTTCTAATTTCTTTTTTCCATTTGATTTGATGCAGAATATTCTATTATACTAATAAAACAGTCTATTAATCCATTCCCTTATTGAGCAATAATTAGTTTTATTCTACTTGTTTGCTATGACAATGCAGCATCAAAATTTTTACATATGTCTCCTGCATACATGTTAGAATACCTCAAAAATTAAAAAAACAGCACTAAAATAAAATTTAAATCACTCATAATCTTACTACAGATAATTGCTTTAAATATATCTATATAGCTTATTTTTTCAGACGTAATGAAATTGGGAAATTATATAACGCATATACATATACATATGGTGATTTTATATCCTTTTTAATTATGAATAATTTCAAATACCATAAAATAGCCTTCAGAAACATGTTCACTAGTGGCTACATAGTGTTCTTTTATACAAATGGACCATAATTTATAAAACTGTTTCTCCTGATTAGACATGTAGCTGTTTCCAGTTATTCTATTCTCTCTCCTGTTTTCTAGGCCAATCTAGCTTTCTTCTAGTCCTCACATATAACTGCTTCTTTCACGCATCATAGCATTTATACATATGGTTCACTCTTCTTTCCTACACTTTTCACATGTCTGTTTTTTTCTCATCTTTGAGATCTCAATGTCAATATCCCCTGGCAAAAGGGACATTCTCTAATAGCTCTTTTGAAATTATTATTCTCTTTTTCATGTGCTTTTTTTTCTTCCCCCAAATAATTTAATCAGACCATGTAACTATTTCTTACTTTTTTTTTTTTTTTTTTTTGTGGTACGCAGGCCTCTCACTGTTGTGGCCTCTCCCGTTGTGGAGCACAGGCTCTGGACACGCAGGCTCAGCAGCCATGGCTCACGGGCCCAGCCGCTCTGCAGTATGCGTGATCTTCCCGGACCGGGGCACGAACCCGTGTCCCCTGCATCGGCAGGCGGACTCCCAACCACTGCGCTACCAGGGAAGCCCAATTTCTTTATATATCTTTATTTTTGTGTCTCTCCAAGAGGGCAAGGTCATAATTGTTCTTGATCACCTTCAGTGTTGAACAGGTTGTGCACTATACAATTATAGAAGAAACATTCATATCGTAGTTGTTATAATTTGTGTATTTATTACAACAGTGTTCAAGCAGAAGGCTATAAAGTATCTTGAGGAAGATGTCCCTTTAAACTTTATTCAATGTTAGCTCTGTGATACTCAGTAAATAGCTATTCAATGAATAAATGAACTCATAACTTATTGGTTGTCCCTAGTACCAATGTTTTTCGTGTCTTCTTTCTCTCTAGTTTCCCAGAATTCCCTGTTGCTCTGATGTTCACCACACAAGATGTTCACCACAAAATCTTTGTGGCAATTAGCTCAAGGTCAGTAATTTGATATATGAAAAGACTGAATGCAACACCATGTATTTTTGATACTTAAAAAATATGAGGCATAAACCACCACAAATATTTAATTAACTCAGTAAAAAGAACTTAAGTAGGTGATCAACATGTAAAGAGAACTTAAGAATTCTGTTTAGCTTGCACAAGACTAAGAATATAGTGTGTTTTTTTTTGAGGGCATTATTTTCACACTTTTATCTAAAAATTAAATGTTATTATCTATAAAGAAAAATATCAAAGATTGGTTAATATTGAAATTACAAATTCTCCCAATTCTGAAAATACTATGCACTGACACTTTTGTAAACAACAAGAATCTACTCCACTTTCATTAAAGCAAACACCATACACTATGCTTGTAAACCAAGAACAGTGTAAGTATATGTGGCACAGTAAGAATAAGATTCTTTCTACATCTGACAGTATGAAGAATAAACTTTGGCAGCCATATTTCAGCTATGATACAAGAACTTTCTGACAGCTTTCCTCTCTATTGCAGATAAGTAGAGGACTTAAATGAATTAATGTCAGGTGGATTAGTCAGATTCTGTTCAAACTGACAGAAGATCATGTCTGTACAGCTACTTTAAATTCTCAACACTAGTCTAAAGAACAGGAGAATGTCCTATATTTAAAATTGAGTGAATGTTTTAATATCAAATGTATTTCTTTGAGAAAGTCAGCATTACCTCTAATTTTGGGGAAAAAATGGTACAGCTCATTCAATTACAGCACTAGGTTTATCTGATAAAATCAGGTCAGAGTTTACATACTTATGCATTTGAGTTTTTACCTTATAAACTCATAATTGATTTGGATCAAATGCCAAAAAATAGCAGTTTCAGTGATAAAAATGTAGTTTCAGTCATAAAAATGTAGTTTTTAAGAGTGACAAAGACTCTTTAAGATCGAATAAAGCAATTGCTTTATTTTATAGATAAGGGATGAGGCGAGGAACAGAGAAGTAAAGTGTTATCTGAAGAAATATGGCTAGTTAATTTCAGAGTCAGAAGAATAAAAAGTTAGATTATATACTAGTGAAGAAATTTTATTTATTTTGGAGCCTCTACAACAGCCAATGGGCACCAAAGGGCAAAGAATACCATACATACAATTATGGAGTCATTTCATTATTTTTGAAATAGTTACTTTTAACAATTTGTGTGATGGTATTAAAACCTGAAGAAGAAAAATAAAGATAGGGAAAGGAATTGAAGGGAGTAAAAATATTCCTTATCAACTTGACATATCACACTGTAATAGTAACTTTTTCCATAGAGAAAGTCCCTTACATTTGAAAAGAAATAACAATGGAAGAGAGACTCCAAGATGGCCCCAATGATCCTCACCTCCTGGTATTTACACCTTTGTGTAATCCCTTCCCTTTGAGAGTGGATAGGACATGTGACTTGATTCTAATGAATATAACTAAGGGGGACAGGATGTCACTTCTGTGATTACATTACACAAGACTGTAACTTCTATCATTCTAACTGTCTGTCTCCCTTGTTGGCATTAATGAAAAAAGCTACCATTTGGCGAGCTGCCCTTTGGAGAGGCCCACTTGTTAAGGGTGGCCTCTTTCAGCTTATCAGTTATACTTCTTTGAAAATTATTTTAGTGGTTACTGTAGAGTTTACAGTATACTTTTTAAACATCTTTATTGGAGTATAATTGCTTTGCAATGGTGTGTTAGTTTCTGCTTTATAACAAAGTGAATCAGCTATACATATACATATATCCCCATATCTCTTCCCTCTTGCATCTCCCTCCCACCCTCCCTATCCCACCCCTCTAGGTGGTCACAAAATGCTGAGCTGATCTCCCTGTGCTATGTGGCTGCTTCCCACTATCTATTTTACATTTCGTAGTGTATATATGTCCATGACACTTTCTCATTTCTACCCAGCTTACCCTCCCCCCTCCCTGTGTCCTCAAGTCCGTTCTCTACATCTGCTTCTTTATTCCTGTCCTGGCCCTATGTTCGTCAGAACCTTTTTTTTTTTTAGATTCCATATATATGTGTTAGCATAAGGTATTTGTTTTTCTCTTTCTCACTTACTTCACTCTATATGACAGACTCTAGGTCCCTCCACCTCACTACAAATGACTCAATTTTGTTTCTTTAAATGAATCAATTTTGTTTCTTTTTATGGCTGAGTAACATTCCGTTGTATATATGTGCCACATCTTCTTTATGCATTCATCTGTCAGTAGACACTTAGGTTGCTTCCATGTCCTGGCTATTGTAAATAGAGCTGCAATGAACATTGTGGTACATGACTCTTGTTGAATTATGGTTTTCTCAGGGTATATGCCCAGTAGTGGGATTGCTGGGTCATGGAACAGGATAGAAAGCCCAGAGATAAACCCACACACATTTAGTCACCTTATTTTTGATAAAGGAGGCAAGAATACAATGGAGAAAAGACAGCCTCTTCAATAAGTGGTGCTGGGAAAACTGGACAGCTACAGTATACATTTTTAACTAATGAAAGTCCACTTTCAAATAATGCTATTCCTCCCCACATGTAGTGCAAGTACCTTATACAGAATGTTCCAGTTCCTCCCTCCTATCCCTTGCACTAATTACCCAATACATTGTTACTATTATTACTTTAAGTAAAGAGTTATCTTTCAGATTAATCAAGAATTAAAAACCCAAAAGATTTTATCTTATCTCCATTTATTTCTTCTGATGCTTGTTTTGAGATCCAAGTTTGTAATATATCATTTTCCTTCTCCCTCAGGAACTTCTGTTTACAACACTTGCTGGGCAGCGCTGCTAGATATGAAGTCCCTCAATTTTTGTTTGAGAATGCCTTAATCCTCCTTTACTTTTGAAGGATTATTTCAGTGGATACAGAATTCTAGATAGGTAGTATTTTTTCTTTCATCACTTTAAATATTTCACTCCACTCTCCTCTCACTTGCATGGCTTCTGAATTAATTCTTGTCCCTCTATGAGTAAGGTATTATTTTCCTCTGACTTCTTTCAAAATCTTCTCTTGTCTCTGGTTTTCTGCAGTCTGAATATGATACGTCTAGGTATAATTTTGTTTTGTTTTGTTGGTATGCATTCTTTTTGCTGTACTCTGAACTTCCTGTATCAGTGGTTTTATGTCGACCATTAATTTTCAAAGTTCTCAGACAATACTACTTCAAATATTTCTTCTGCTCTTTTCCCTCTTCTCCACATGGTATACAATTATGCATATGTTACACCTTTTGAAAATTTCCCACAGCTCTGGCATGTGTATTTTCTTTTTTTTTTTTTTATTCTTTTCCTCTTCGCATTTCATTTTGGGAAGTTTCTTAGACCCATCATTAAGCACACTGATTCTTTCCTCAGCTGTATCATATCTTCTAATGAACTCATCATAGGCATGATTCATTATATTTTTATATATATATATATATAAAATATATATATTCATTTGTTTTATATGCATATTTTATATATATGTATATAATTACTACCATTTTCCTTCAGATCCTTTCTGAGAATTTCCATTTATCTATTTACATTATCTGTTCTTGCATTTTGTATGTTTGTTTCCATTAGATCCCTTCATGTAATCATAAATTTAAAAATTTCCTGTCTGTTAATTCCAACATCTGTGTCACATCTGAGTCGGACTTCTCATGCTTGTTTTATGTCTTCTAACTTTGTTCTTTCTGGGCTTTTAGGGTGCCCTGTGGTTTCTTGTTGAAAGCTAGGCATGTTATTGGGCAATAGGAACTGAGGTAAACAGACCTCTAATGTAAAGATTTACATTCATCTGGCTAATAATTGGGCTTTGTTTAATTTTTTATATAGCTGTAGGTGCCAGAAGTTTCAATTTCCCTAGCATTTTTGTTTTTGTCTCTTGTTTGGGGGATTCCCTAAGTACTCTTCCTCAGAAACAGTCTGTGTCTCAGCTCAATCAAATATAATCTGTTATTATTATTCTGGAGCCCTATTGGGGAGATTATGGTAAAGTGTTGGGGAGAGGGCAATTCTGCAATCTTCCATTTAGATCTCAGTCTTTTCATGGGTGTGTATGTCTGGTCAGTGACCTTGACAAATGTTTCTTTTTGTGTAGCTTCCCCTCAGGTGAGACAGGAAGCTTTTGAGGGCTGGAATGAGGTAAATGCTCTTCATTCACAGCTCTGGGACATGTCTCTGCTAAAATTTTTTCCCTGGAGACTGGACCTCTATTATGGAGAAGGTTCGGATTGCTTTTCACAAAGATTACTATTCCTTCTTCTCCCACTGCCAGAGCAACAAGGGATATTTCTCAGATCTTCATCATGAAAATATGGTAGGCTTCTTGGAAGAAAAGTCCATGTAAGTTTGAGAACCCCTCTAAAACCAGAAGTTTCTCACTTTCATGCTGGTCCACACTAAACCTCTAGCAATTCAACAAAATCACCACTGTTCCTAACAGTTTATACCTTCTGTTCCAGGTAAAGCAGATCTTGCGTATGCCTCTCTGGATTCACCTGTCACTCCAAGTTTCTGAGTGGCAGTTTACTGAACGAACTCAGTTCTCTGAAAAGTCCAAAAAAAGTTGTTGGTTTTCAATTTGTACAGCTTTTTTCTTGTAAATATAGGAGAGACAATTTCCAACCTTTTAGCATGTTGGAGAGGAATAGGAAGTCAATGTGTATTGTTTTAAGTCACTAAGTTTGCAGTAATTTGTTTTACAGCAGCAGATAACTAATACAGTGACACGCAAAAACTAAAAATAGACATATAAACCATAGTTTTCCCAGCACACAATCACTGTGAAAGGCTAAATAATCTTTTAGACCTGACAAAAGATTACATGGTACCATAATAGGACTCTATGAAATTTCATTTCCAATGACAAGTAAAAAGGTCCACACATAACATCTTTTAGTGCTGGCCTGTAATTTGAAAAATATTCAAATTTAGATTCAGCTTGTAAAGCTGGCATTGGGGCACAGTCCCTCATATGTTGGTAATGTAAAGCCAGATAACAGAACTGGAGATTTATCACATACTTTCTACTAGCCAAATCCAAAGTCCTTTTCTCAGTTTTCATCCCCTTTATAGTATATGACATTTAACTCCCTTATTGAAATGTTCAATTCCCCTGGCTTATGTGCCACTTTTGTCCTTATTCTTTTCCAGTCATTCTAACTTCTCACTTCAACTGCATTTCACCTAGCTTCTATTGCTGTAAATAGACTACCTCTACTATTTAGTGAACTTTCAAAGTTAATATAAAATATTCTCGCTTTTAAAACCCAAAATCAAGACAGTCCTGTAGAGCACAGGTAACTATACTCAACATCTTGTAATAACCTATAATGGAAGAGAATGAAAAAAAGAATATATATATTTATATAATACTTGAATCACTTTGCTGTACATCTGAAACTAACATAATATTGTATATCAACTATATTTCAATAAAAATTTTTTAAAACTCCACTATAATATCAAGTAACAAGAAAGAAGAAAGAAAGAAAGAAAGAAAGAAAGAAAGACAGAAAGAAAGAAAAGAAAAGAAAGAAAAGAAAGAAAGAAAAGAAAAGAAAGAAAAGAAAGAAAAGGAAAGAAAGAAAGAAAGAAGGAAAGAAAGAAAGAAAAACACAAAAATCTAGTTAACATCTACATACTCCCTTCCTTTTGGTTTACTTCTCAAAAGGTAATTGAATTTAGTTTTTCTCTTAGGATTAAGACTTTAGAAATTTTTCTAGAATGCATTACCTATTTAGTATATTATCAATAGAGTTGCACATTATTCCAAGAGGGCTTAATGAAGCACTAAACTGCAGAATAAGCATTAACCTTCAAAATACCCCTAAGAAGTATATAAACTACTTTAGAATAAGATTCCTTCCAAGGTTTAGATCCACTAAAAAGGCAAACCAGGCAGTTCATTATTAAAAGCAATACTTATACATTATCACACAAGTTAAATCACTACACAAATCCAGGACTTCTAACAGCATTTATGGTTATGACTAATTTGACCCTCATTTCAACAAGGAATCATTTTTCCCTATTAATCTGCCCCCAGATTACCCATCCACATACTTTCTTGAATTCTTTACACTAGACTTGGGGTATACACAGGATTTTTAATCTGATACTCCTTTCTTAACCTCACCTTAGCTGTTTTCTTTATCTCCCTTATAGATAATCAGTATTTCTTTTTGTTAGGTTCTACCTCCTGTGGTAATGATTTGACATCATTCAGTTTGGTTTCATTTGACAGAAATGCTTTAGCTATAAATGTTGGGAAGAAATATATTCTAATTTGGATAATTTTTTCCAGTAGGTATTCCCCTATTCCTCAAAAAATGGTACCCTCAGTAAGAATTCTGGCTACAGCCAAGTAATGAGAATAGCAATTTCATTTTCTAAAGGCACTATAAACCTAGTCAAATATGATCCCCCCACAAAAAAAAGAAAGAAAAAAAAAAGAATGTAAGAAAACCAATGTTCCTGGAAACCAACCACAGGGATACAATAATCTAAGAAGCATTTATGTTTGAAAAACTGCTGAAATTCAGGTAAGAACCGTAAAAATTTGTGACACTCTGTTTGGGGGAAGCTCTCATACACTCACTCCTCCCCAAGCTCTGTCAGTGTGAGTTTTAGCTCTGCTCTACTAGGTGAAGCTGTGGTACTGATTCAACTAAGTATTTTCCTGGATGAAGCTCTGCACATGCACAGTTGTGTCAGAGAGGCCCCAAGCTATTCTCACACTCCTGGTTTCCCATAAAGCTGTAAACATGCACATTGGAATTTGAAATGACTGAGCATAAGGTAAAACCCAGAACAGATACAAGAACAGCCTAAACTATTAATGTGTTATACCAACACACAAATCCATTGTCAGATGATGGAAACCTCACTGGCTGAAAGGTAGAAATGGCAGAAATCCACAGGAATATGAAGAGCACCAAAAATGGTAAATATGTGGGTTAATTTAGAAGACTCTATAAATAGTTTTTTCATTTCTTCTCTTAACTTCAAGAAGAAACATAAGATTGTACAAAGCAACAATTATAATACTATAATGCCAAGTTTTAACAGATCTTGATGTAATATATATGACAATAACAGCATAAAAGAATGTGGAAGAAGCAGAATTATATTGGAGAAAGGTTCTCTATTTTACTGGAATTAAGTTAGTATCAATCTAAGGTAAATTGTATAAATTAAGATGCATATTGTATTCCACAGAATAACCACTAAAAAATATTAAAATAATAAGTAATTAAAAAGTGTTTATAACACAAAAGAGAACAGTCAAGAAGGAACATAGTAATACAAAAGAAAGAAGACATAAAGAAACAAATAGCAAAATAGCAAAGGTAAATCTAGAGATATCAATAATAACATTAATGTGAGTGGTCTAAACATTCCAAAGACAAAGCAGAGACATTCAGACTGGATTACAATTGCAATATCCAATTACATGCTGCCTACAAGGGAAAAGACTTTAGATTCAAGATACAAATGAGTTGACATCAAAAGGAAGAAAAAATATGTACTATGCAGATAGTAACAATAAGAACTACAGACTGGCTAGAGTAATGTAAGGCAAAAATAGAATTTACAGCAAAAAATAGAGACAAAAAAGAGAATTTCATAATAGTAATAACATGACTCAATATATCAGGAAAATATAACAACTATAAATGTTTATTCACCCAATAATATCAACTTGAACACAGCAAAAACTGGTAAAACAATTCAACAATTTTAATTTGAGATCTCAATACCTCACTCTCAATAATTAATAAAACACCTAGAGAGAACATTGCAAGTATAAGAAAACTGGAACAACACTATCACCTAACCTTGTTCTCCCTGCAGAATGCACTTTTTTGTAAAGTGCACATGGATTATTCTTTAGGATAGAACATATGTTAAGTTATAAAACAAGTCTCAGTTAACTTAAAAGGACTGGCATAATACAAAGTATGTTCTTCAACCACAACAGAATTAAATTAAAAATCAACAACAGAAAGAAATCTGGAAAATCACCAAATATTTGAAAATTAAGCAACACACTTGCAAATAACTCATGGGTCAAGGAAGAAATCACAAAGAAAATTAGAAAATATTTTGGACTGAAAAAATGAAAGCACAATATATAAACAAACACAATAAATAATAAATGAAAACACAATATATCAAAATTTATTGACTGCAGCTAAAGCAGTGCTAGTGGAAAATTTATAGTTTTTCATACCTATATCAGAAAAGGAAGATCTTAAATCAATAACTTGAGTTTCCACCTAAAAAGTTGAATAAGATGAGCAAATAAACTCAAAATAAATAGAAAAAGAAATATTAAAGATTAGGTCAGAAAGAAATAATTTTAAAAAAACATAAAAGTAATAGAGGCTATCAATAAAACCAAAAGTTGTCTCTTTGAAAGGATCAACAAAATTGGCAAGCCTTTAGCTAGACTGAAAAAAAAAGACAGAAGACATAAATTACCAAAATTAGGAGTGAATGAAAAGAACAGACCTAAAAGAAATAAATTGAATTAGGAATTATAAAATTTTCCATAAATATACTGGCACAAAAAAGACACAGCGATTAATGGACCAGAATAGAGAACCCAGAAATAAACCCACGTACCTATGGTCAATTAATCTACAACAAAGGAAGCAATAATATACAATGGAGAAAAGACTGTCTCTTCAACAAGTGATGCTGGGAAAACTGGACAGCCATAGTTAAAGACAATGAGATTAGAACATTCCCTTACACCATATACAAAAATAAACTCAAAATGGGTTAAAGACCTAAATGTAAGACATGAAACCATAAAATTCCTAGAAAAAAACATAGGAGGAACAATCTTTGACATAAATTGTAGCAATATTTTCTTGGATCAGTATCCCAAAAGAAAGAAAAGCAAAAATAAACAAAGGGGACCTAATTAAACTTAAAAGCTTTTGCACAGCAAAGGAAATCATTGACAAAACAAAAATACAACCTACAGAATTGGAGAAGATATTTACAAATGATGTGACTGACAGGGGCTTAATATCCAAAATATATAAACAGCTCACACAACTCAATATAAAAATAAAATCCAATAAAAAAAATGGACAGAAGACTTGAATAGATATTTCTCCAAAGAAGTCATATCAGTGGCTAAGAGGTACATGAAAAGATGCTCAACATCGCTAATTATTAAACAAATGCAAATCAAAACCACAATGAGGTATCACCTCATACCTGTCAGAATGACTATCATCAAAAAAATCTATACGAATAACAAATGTTGAAGAGGATGTGGAGAAAAGGGAACCTTCGTACACTGTTGGTGGGAATGTAAATTGGTACAGCCATTATGGAAAACAGTATGGAGGTTCCTCAAAAAACTAAAAGTAGGACTACCATAAGATCCAGCAACTTCATTCCTGGGTATATAGCCAGAAAAAAACAGAAACACTAATTTAAAAAGATACGCGCAGCCCAGTGTTCATAGAAGTACTATTTACAATAGCCAAGACGTGGAAGCAACCCAAGTGCCATCAACAGATGACTGAATTAAGAAGATGTGGGGTGTGTGTGTGTGTGTGTGTGTGGCATATATATATATATAATGGAATATTACTCAGCCATAAAGAGAAATGAAATACTGCCATTTGCAGCAATATGGATGGACCTAGAGAATATTATGCATAGAATATTATGCATAGTCAGACAGAGTAAGACAAAGACTATATATCACTTACATGTGGAATCTCAAAAATAGTACAAATGAATGTATATACAAAAACAGACTCACAGACGTAGAAAACAAACTCGTGGTCACCAAAGGAGAGAGGGAAGGGGGAGGGACAAAGTAGGGGTATAGGATTAACAGATACAAACTACTATATATAAAATAGATAAACAAAAAGGATATACTGTATAGCACAAGGAATTGTACCCATTATCTTGTAAAAACCTATAATGGAGTATAATCTGTAAAAATACTGAATTACTATGCTATACATCTGCTGTACACCTGAAACTAACACAACTATATGTCAATTAAAAAATTCCATAAATTAAAGCCCAGACCCATATGGCTTTACTGGTGAATTCTATCAAATATTTAAAGGAAAAATAATATCAATTCTTCACGAACTCTCCCAAAGAATAGAGAAGGAGAAAACACTTTACAATTCATTCTAATAGTCCAGTATTACTTAGTGCCAAAGCCTAACGAAGAGTTCACAAGAAAACTACAGACAAACATTCCTCATGAACATAGATACAAATATTCTTAACAAAATATCAACAAATAAAATCCAACAACATATAAAATTTATTATATACTATAACCACGAGGGCATTTTCCCAAAAGAACAAGGTTGGTTAACAACTGAAAATCAACTAATGTAGCACGCTAAGTTAATAAAGGACAAAAACTGTATGATGGTATCAAAAGATGCAGAAAAGGCATTTGACAACATCCAATGCCCATTCACAAATAAAAACTCAAAAAGTCAAGGAATAGCAGGAAATATTCTCAATCTAATAAAAGACTTCTTTTTAAAAGAAAAAAATACCCACAACTAACCACGTATTTAATTGTGAAAGATTGAGTTCTTTCTCCCATAAGATCAGGAAAAAAGCAAAGTTATACTCCTATAACTGCAATTTAACATTTTACTTAAAGTTCTAGCTAGTGCGGGACAGTAACAAAATCAGGAAGGAATAAGTAAAATTGTCTTTATTCATAGATGATGATCATCTATATAGAAAAGTCCAAGGAATCTACAAAACACTACTAGAACTAATAAAAGAATGCAGCAAATTGCAGGGTATAAGAACAATATACGAAATTTCATTGTAATTCTATATTCCAGCAGAAACAAACAAAGAAAAAAAAAAACAGAAATTGAAAGATTGGCCAAGATGTAGAAATACCCTAAGCTCACCTCCTCTCACAGGCACATCAAAATCCCAACTATTTACAGAATGACCATTGACGAAAAACTATGGAACTTACAAGAAAATATGTACAACTAAAGATATAATGAAGAAACCACGACAAGACAGCCTGGAGGGGCAAAGTCAGGTCCCATACACTCAGGTGGGCAACCCACAAATGGGGGAATAATTACAATTGCAGAGGTTCACCCAAATGAGTGAGAGGTCTGAGCTTTACATCAGGCTCTCCAGGCTGTGGGTCCTGCACTGGGAAGATGAGCCCCCAAGGCATTCAGTTTGAAGGCCAGAGGGACTTATTTTGGGGGGTCCCAAAGGGCTGAGGGAAATAGAGACTTCACTCTTAAAGGGCGCACACAAACTCTCACATACTCCAGAACCCAGGGCAGAAGCGGCAGGTCAGACCTGCCTGCTAACCTTGGAAAGCTTCCCAGAGAGGGAGAAGGCAACTGGAGGTCACCCTGGGGACACAGACACTGGCAGCAGCCATTTTGGGGAGCTCCTTCTACCACGTGGACACTGGTGCTGGCAAGCACAATTCTGAATCCTCCCTCTAGCTTATTAGCCCCAGAACCCAGCACCATCCTGTCCAATAGTCTGTAGGTGCCAGTGCTGGGATGCCTTAAGACTCCCTGAGGCCCCAGCCACCTCTTGATGTAGCCCTGCCCACTAGAGGGCCAAGGCCCTGGCCTCAGATACCAGTACACAGGCATTAGAACCGAGGACCCCAGGGCTCTCCAGCTAGAGACCCTGGGACCCACCTCCACCCACTAGCAGCCCAGACTCTGACTGGGACTGGCTGGACCCTCGCCATGCCCACCAGCAAGCCACCTCACCCACAAGCAGGCAGACACCAGCCGCAAGAAAACCATAGTCCTGCAGCCTGCAGAACCAGCCCACCCACTAGCACACCAGATCCTGCCCCAGGACAAGTTGGGCCACAGCCTTGTCTACTAGAAGGCCAATACAACTTTCAAGACACCCCAGGACTTATAGCCATGTCAGGAACCAGCCCCACCCACCAGCAATCCAGCACCAGCTCTGGGAACCCTGGGCCCTACAAACAAAGCCCAGGACCCAGTTCTGCTGCCAGTAGGCCAGCACTAGCCCCAGTACCAAGCTTAACTCACCAGTGGGCAGGAAATAGCATTGGAATCTCCTGGACCCAGACTCCACCCACCAGTATCCTAGCACTAGACCTATAGCCCCCCAGGGTTCTGCACCCAGCTGACTCTTGACCTGGTCCTACCAACCAGCAGCTGGCAGCCTCCACACAAGGCAAGACCTGGCAACCAACAAGACTGGGGACCAACAAGCCTAAAAGATCCCTCCCTCCACCACACAGTCAGCCTGCCACAACAGAAAGACCCAAGCAGCCTTCACTGGAGCAACCCCTAGAGCATATAGCTCTGGTGATAAGGGGAATGTGTGCTATAATGCATAGGCCACAAAAGGCCACTTCTCCAAGGTCAGGAAACCTAACAAACCCGCCAGATACATAAAAATAAAAACAGCAAGTTAGGCAAAATGAGTTGACGGAGAAACATGTTCCAAACGAAGGAACAAGAAAAAAACCCAGAAAAAGAACTAAGTGAAGAGGAGATAGGCAATCTACCCATGAGAGTTCAGGGCAGTGATCGTAAAGACGTTTAAAGAAATCAGGAGAAGAATGGATGCACAGAGTGAGAAGATAGAGGTTTTTAACAAAGAGTTAGAAAATAAAAAGAACCACCAAACAGAGGTGAAGAATACAATAACTAAAATGAAAAATACATTAGAAGGACTCAACGGTAGATTAAATGATACAGAGGAACGGATCAGTGAGCTGGAAGAAAGAGTAGTGGAAATCATTGATGTTGAATGCGAAAAAAGAAAAAAGAATGAAAAGATATGAGGACAGTTTAAGAGACTTCTGAAGCAACATAGAGCACACTAATGTTAGCATTATAGGGATCCCAGAAGGAGAAGAGACAGAGAATGGGGCTGAGAACATAACTGAAGACATAATAGCTGAAAATTTCCCTAACCTAGGAAAGGAAACAGACGTCCAAGTCCAGGAAGTGCAAGAGTTCCATATAGGATTAGCCCAAAGAGGAACACACCAAGACACATTGTAATTAAAATGGCAAAAATTAAAGATAAAGAGAGATTATTAAAAACAGCAAGGGAAAAGCAACATGCTACATACAAGGAAACTCCTGTAAGCCTATCAGCTGACTTTTCAGCAGAAACTCTGCAGGCCAGAAGGGAGTGACATGATATATTTAAAAGCCTACAACCAATAATACTCCACCCTGCAAGGTTCTCATTCAGATTTGATGGACAGATCAAAACCTTCACAAACAAGAGCTAAAAGACTTCAGCACCACCAAACCACCTTTATGACAAATGTTAAAAGAACTTCTCTAAGTGAAAAAGAAATGAACACAACAAGAAACATGAAAATCACAACAGAGAAAACTCACTGGTAAATGCAAACATACAGTAAAGGTACAAAATCATCCATTCACAAAGCTAGTAGGAAGGTTAAAAAACAAAATAAGTAAAATCATCTATATCCACAATAAGCTGTTAAGAGATACAGAAACCAATTAGATGGAAAATATGATATCAAAAATAGCAATCATGAAGGGAGGAGAGTAAAAATGCATGTTTCTTAAAATGCATTTGAAATTAAGAGCAGCTTAAAACAATCACATATATATACAGATTGCTATATATAAACCTCATGGTAACAACAAACCAAAAATCTATAATATATACACATACAAAAAAGAAAAAGGAATCCAAGCATAACACTAAAGACAGTCATCAGATCCAAGGACAAAAGAAGAAAGAAACAAAAGAGACCTAAAAAAAAACCCTCAAAACAATTTAAAAAATGGCAATAAGAACATACGTATCAATAATTACTTTAAATGTAAATGGATTAAATGCTCCAATCAAAACATAAAGAGTGGGTGAATGGATATAAAAACAAGACCCATTCATACAATGCCTACAAGAGACTTCAGATGTAAAGAAACATACAGACTGAAAGTGAGGGGATGGAAAAACGTATTCCATAAAAATGGAAATCAAATAAAGCCAGGATAGCAATACTTATAGCAGACAAAATAGACTTTATTTTTTTTGATGGACATTTGATTTATTTTCAGTTTCTGGCTGTTATGAATAAGTCTGTTATGATTATTCTTATATATTTTCCTAAACCCCAATGCATTTATATTTTAAGTATAAAATATATACAGAACAGTTCAGGGATTATTACAGACATTCATGTATCACCACCCATATTTAATAAAAGTTAACATTTTGCCATATTCAGTTTTTTTCTAAAGAAAGTTTACAGATTTAGTTGAAAGTCACTCTGTATCCCTCCCCACTTCTATTCTTCACCTCTCATACTTCAGAAGTAACCACTCCAAAGTTTGAACCCTTTCTGTGTCTTTATGTGTTTGATAATATGTATGTATGAATGGATTTCTTTTCATTAATATGCTAGATATTTGTTGGGCACTTTCCATCTGGAAAGTCATGTCTTACTTCCAAGAATTTTTTCTTGGATTATTTAACTGAGAAGTTGCTCTCTTCAGTTTTCTCCATTCTCTCCTTCTGGAATTCCTGTTATTCAGATGTTGGACCTCCTGGATTCATCCTCTTATAAAATAGATTTTAAAATAAGACTGTTACAAGAGACAAAGAAGGACATTACAAAACGATCAAGGGATCACCCCAAGAAGAAGATATAACAATTATAAATATATATATATATATATGTATCCAACAAAGGAACACCTAAATACATAAAGCAAATATTAATAGACATAAAGGGAGAGATAAATATGAACACAATAATAGCAGGCAACTTTAACACCCTACTTACATCAATGGACAGATCATCCAGAGAGAAAATCAATAAGGAAACTGGCCTTAAATGACATATTAGAACAAATGGAGTTAAAAGATATATAGAGAAAGAACATTGCACTTAAAAACAGCATAATACACATCCTTTTTAAGAGCACATGCAACATTCTCCAGGACAGATCACATGCTAGGCCACAGAATAAGCCTCAGTAAATTTAAGTAATTTGAAATCATATTAAGCATTTTTTCTGACCACAATGAGACTAGAAATCAACTACAAGAAAAAAATGCAAAAAACACAAACATGTGGAGGCTAAACAATATGCTAGTAAACAACCAATGAATCACTGAAGAAATCAAAGTGGAAATCAAAAAATATCTGGAGACAAATGAAAACTAAAATACAATGATCCAAAATCTATGGAATGCAGCAAAAGCCATTCTAAGAAGGAAACTTATAGCAATACAAGGTTACCTCAGGAAACAAGAAAAATCTCAAATAAACAACCTAACCTTACACCTAAAGGATCTAGAAAAAGAACAAAAAATCCCCAAAGTTAGTAGAAGGAAAGCAATCATAAAGATCAGAGCAGAAAGAAATGAAATAGAGGCAAAAAAAACCACACACAATAGAAAAGATCAATGAAACTAAGAGGTGATTGTTTGAAATGATAAACAAAATTGATAAACCTTTAGCCAGACCCATCAATAAAAATAAAGAGAAGGCCACAATCAATAAAACTTGAAATGAAAAAAGAGAAGTGACAACACCAAAGAAACACAAAGGATCATAAGAGTACTATGAACATCTATATGTCAATAAAATAGACAACCTAAAAGAAATGGAAAATTCCGAGAAATGTGCAATCTCCTAAGACTGAATCAGGAAGAAATAGAAAGTATGAACAGACCAATTTCCAGTAATGAAACTGAACCAGTAACAAAAAACTCCTAACAAACAGAAATCTAGGACCAGATGGCTTCACAGGTGAATTCTACCAAGCATTTAGAGGAGAGTTAACACCTGTCCTTCTCAAACTATTCCAAAAAATGGCAGAGGAAGGAACACTTCTGAACTCCTTCAGTGAGATCAGCATTACCCTGATACCAAAACCAAAGATATCACCAAAAAAAGGAAATTACAGGCCAATATCACTGATGAACATTGATTCAAAAATCCACTACAGGGCTTCCCTGGTGGCGCAGTGGTTGAGAGTCCGCCTGCCAATGCAGGGGACACGGGTTCGTGTCCCAGTCCGGGAAGATCCCACGTGCCGCGGAGCGGCTGGGCCCGTGAGCCATGGCCGCTGGGCCTGCGCGTCCGGAGCCTGTGCTCCGCGGCAGGAGAGGCCGCAACAGTGAGAGGCCCGCATACCGCAAAAAAAAAAAAAAAAAAAAATCCACTACAAACCAAATCCAAAAATAGATCAAAAGGATCATATACCATGTCAAGTGGGATTTATGCCAGGGATGCAAGGATTTTTTAATATCCACAAATAGATCAAGATCAATGTGATATACCACATTAAAAAATTGAAGAATAAAAGGCATATAATCACTTCAATAGATGCAGAAAAACGTTTTGACAAATTTCAGCATCGATTTTTGATAAAAACTCTCCAGAAAGTGGGCATAGAAGGAGCATACCTGAAATAATAAAGGCCATATGACAAGCCCACATCTAACATCATACTTAATGGTGAAAATCTTAAAGCATTTCTTCTAACATCAGGAGAAAGACAAGGATGCCCACTCCTGCCACTTTAATTCAACATAGGATTGGAAACCCTGGCTACAGAAATTAGACAAGAAAAAGAAATAAATAGAATGCAAATTGGAAAGGAAGAAGTGGAACAGTCATTGTTTGCAGATGACATGATACTATACATAGAAAATACTAAAGACACCAGCAAAAAACTGCTACAGCTCATCAATGAATTAAAGTTGCAGGTTACAAAATTAATAAACAGAAATCTATTGTATTTCTATACACTAACAATGAACTATCAGAAAAAGAAATTAAGAAAATGATCTCATTTACAATTGCATCAAAAATAATTAAATGCCTAGGAATAAACATTCCTAAGGTGGTAAATGACCTGCATTCAGAAAACTATAAGAAACATGAAAGAAATTAAAGGTGACACAAACAGATGTACAGCTACACTGTGTTCTTTAATTGGAAGAATTAATATCATTAAAGTGACCAGACTTCCCAAGACTCAATACATCCCTATCAAAATACCAAGGGCATTTTTCACAGAACTAGAACAAATAATTTTAAAATTTGTATGGAACCACAAAAGACCCTGAAGAGCCAAAACAATCTTGAGAAAGAAAAACAGCTGGAGGAATCATGCTCCCTGACTTCAGACTATACTACAAAGCTACAGTAATCAAGACAGTATAATACTGGCACAAAAACAGACACAGATCAATGGAACAGAATAGAGATCCCAGAAATAAACCCATGCACTTATGGTCAATTAATCTACTACAAAGGAGGCAAGAATATACAATGGAGAAAAGGCAGTCTCATCAATAAGTACTGCTGGTAAACCTGAACAGTTCCATGTAAAGGAATGAAATTAGAACATTCTCTAATAATATATACCAAAATAAACTAAAAATGAATTAAAGACCTAAATGTAAGACCAGAAACCATGAAACTCCTAGAAGAAAACATAGGCATAACACTCCTGAAAAAAATCATAGCAATATTTTTTTGGATCTGTCTCCCAAGGCAAAAGAAATAAAAGCAAAAATGAACAAATGGGACCTAATTAAACTTAAAAAGCTTTTGCACAGCAGAGGAAACCATCAACAAACAAAAATACAACCTATAGAATGGGAGAAAATAATTTCAAATGATGCAACAAATAAGGAAATAATATCCAAAATATACAAACAGCTCTAACAACTCAACATCAAAAAAATAAAGGACCCAATTTAAAAAATGGGCAGAAGTCCCCTATAGACATTTTTCCAAAGAATATGTACAGAGGGCTAACAGGCACATGGAAAGATGCTAAACATCATTAATGCTCAAAGAAATGCAAGATAAAACCACAATGAGATATTACCTCACACCTATAAAAATGGCTATCATCAAAAAGTGTACAAATAACAAATGTTGAAGAGGTTGTGGAGAAAAGGGAACCCTCTTACACTGCTGGTGGGAATGTAAATTGGTGAAGCCACTGTGGAAAACAGTATGGAGGGTTCTCAAATACAATGAATAGAACTACCATATAACCCAGCAATTCCACTCCTGGTTATTTATCTGAAAAAACAAAGGCAGAAATTCAAAAAGAGACATGCACTCCATGTAATAAAGATACATAGCAGCATTATTTACAATTGCTAAGATATGAAGCAACCTCAGTGTCCATCAACAGATGAATGAATAAAGAAGATGTGGTAATATACATACAATGGAATACTACTCAGCCATAAAAAAGAATAAAATAATGCCATTTTCAACAACATGGATGGACTCGGAGGATATTATGCTAAGTGAAATAAGTCAGACAGAGAAAGACAAAAACTGTAGGATATCACTTATATGTGGAATCTAAAAAATAAAACTAGTGAATATAACAATAAAGAAACAGACTCACAGATACAGTGAACATATTAGTGGTCACTAGTGGAGAGAAAGAAGGGCAGAGGGGCAAGTACAGGTAAGGAAATAAGGGGTACAAACTACTATGTATAAATTAAATAAGATACAAGGAGATATTGTACAACACAGGAATATAGCCAATACTTCATAATAACTACAGATGGAATATAACCTTTAAAAATTGTGAAACACTATGTTGTTCATCTGAAACTTATATAATATTGTATATCAACTATATTTCAATAAAAAAGTAAAATAAAAATAAACAGATATTGAAATTAAGAAAGCAATTCCATTTACAGTAACACTGAAAAATGTACTTAGGAAAAAAAATTTTAAAAACAAGTATAGGTTTCAACACTGAAACTACAAAATACTGCTGAAAGAAGTTAAAGAAGATCTACATAAATAAAGACTCATTTCATGTTCTTAGACTGGAAGACTCAATATAGTCAAAATGGCAATTCTTCTAAAACTGATCCATTAAAAAAACTATGTAATCTCTATCAAAATACCAGGTTTTTTTGGTAGAAATTGGAAGTTAATCCTGAAATTTATGTAGAAGTGCAAAGCATAGAATAGTCAAAACATTTTGAAAAAGTATAATAAAGTTAGATGACAAACTATCCAATTTCAAAATTAACTCTAAAGTCACACTAATCAAAACAGTGTGGTATCGGCAAAAGAAAAGGCATACAGATCAATAGAACAGAAATGAGGGCATAGGTATGAGAGTCCAGGAATAGATTAATTGATTTTCAACAAAGATATCAAGTCAGTTCAATGCAGGAAATGACAATCTCGTCAACAAACAGTGCTGAGACAATTGCATGTCCATATGAAAGAATAAAGTGAACTTAATTAGACCCTTATGCATAATACAATACACATGTTAATTCAAAATGGATAATTACCTAAATGTAAGACATAAAACAAAAGCTTCTAGAAGAAAACACAGGAGAAAAGCTTTGTGAGCTTTGAGAAAAAGTTCTTAGTAAGACACCAAAAACACAATTCATAATAAAAAAATTAATAAATTGGATTTCATGAAAATTAAAAACTTCTATACTTCAAAATACTCTATTTAGAAAATTAAAAGATAAGTCAAAGACTGGAAAAAAATATTTGCAAATCAAATATTTAATCAAAAATCTGTACAAAAAATTTATAAAGAACTATTACAACTCAAGAATAAGAAAACAATTCAATTTTTTAAATGGGCAAATGATTTAAACAGACATTTCACCAGAAGAAGATATATGAATGGATAGTAAGCACAAGAAAAGATGTTAGTCATCATTAGTCATTAGAGAAATGCAAATTAAAACCACATTGAAATATCATGACACACCCACAATAATGGTTATAACAGAAAGATAGATAATACCCAGTGTCAGAAAGGATACAAAAAAACTAAATCCTTGTTCATTGCCAACATGATATTATGATGTAAGGAATGTAAAGTGGCATAGTCACTTTGGAAATCAGTATGTCAGTATCTTACAGGATTTAAAAATACATTTACAGTATGACCCAGCAATTTCACTCCTAGGGATCTAGCCAAAGAATTAAAAACATATGTCCATAAAAGGACACGTACATGAATGTTCACAGCACCATTATTCAAAATAATCCCAACCTGGAAACTATCTAAATGTCCAACAACTTGTAAATGGATAAACAAAATACTATTCAGAGATATAAAGGTACAAAATACTGATACATGCTAAAACATGGGTAAACAGCCCATCCAAATTCATCAAATGCAAAAGACTACATTTTATATGATTCCCGTTATATAATGTCTAGAAAAGCCAAATCTGTAGAGACAGAAAGCAGAATATCATTGTCTACTGTACATTTTGATGTAATACCACTGACAAAAATTCTTTAAAATCCAACTTAATTTTATATGGTAGGAATGGCCACTTTGCACTTGCAACTGCCATTGTCATTGTGAAAAGGTATCAGATTAAAACATAAATCAGTATTTTCAGATGATTTGCCCAATAGAATGATATTTAAATAAAAGACAGTTTTTAGTTTTAAAAATAACATGTTTTTTACTACTTTCTACTATAGAACATTTTTCAAAAATTGAAAAGCTTTTAAAAAAATTCCTGTAATATTATCACTCTGAAAACTAGTATTTCCTTCCACGTTTTATGTTTTGAATAAAACTTGGTAATATTAATAACTAGAATTTAATCCTACTATATTTTTATCCTTAATGTCATATTTTAAGCATTTTTCCCATGCCTTTAAACATGCTTCAAACCTTATTTTTAATAGTCGTATAATACAGCAGGCTCTGATTTCATTGAAAAATTTCTAAAAGTGGGATTTCTATTATGAAGAGTGTGAATATTTGCAGTTATTCATACACATGGTCAGTCTCCAAAAATAAGTAGACAGATAGATAAATACAGACTGTAACAGTTTATATTCCCACCAGAAATTAATTAAAGTACTCATTTCTCCTTAAAATTATGTTTTTTTAAATCACTGATAATTTAATAAGGGAAAGTTATTGCCTGTTTTTAATTAACATTTAATTATTATATGATGGAATTTTGATGATCTAGCTAAGCAAGTATTACTCTGATGACAGTCTTGAAAACTTTCAAGTTTTAACTCTTGCCTGTTTAATTCTGTGACCGAGAATTTTAGATACATCTTTTGTTAAAAATTCTGCAAATGTAGAAAGACAACTAAATGCACGAATGATTGAGCCTGGAAGAAAGTGTAAAATCCTTCTACTATACTCATAACTTCCCTCCAAGGCACAGTCAATTACTTTCTTGAAGACTCTGGAAGCAATCTGCTCTTCCACTTTATATATCCCTGAAATTTTTATCTGTTCCTTTCTTGTTATACCAGATTCACTTTAAAAAATATATATTTTAGAGGAAAAGTTGACATGAATTACCAGAAATGCAGACACTTGATGTGCTCTCTTTTAAGACTATCTTCCCTCTAAACTGTTCCTCACAAAGATATGTATTGAATTTTTGTGGTAAATACTGATCCAATTAGTAAGTCAGGGTTACATACCTAACAAAAGTAGAAAAGCGAATGGTTAACACAAACCTTAAGGTATGTAGAAATACAGATCCATCGCCATTTCAAAAGTCCCCAGATGCATAAGCAAGGAAAACATGTATTCAGGGGATAGTATGATGTATTTTTTTAGCTGCTTCTTATATTGATTAACTTTTGCCTCTTATTGTTGCCAGTTGAGTGAAACTCGGTGGAATACAAGAGTTAGTGTACTTTTCAAAGGTAAGAAATTTTCCAGTGGTAAATTTCCATTATTCCATAATTCTCTTTTTAAAATAAGGGTTAGTGTAGTACTATATATGATGCAGTTTTATTTCAATTATTCCACACAAACTTACTGAATATCAGGAACTGCCTGAAGCATTAAATACAAAGATAAGTAAGACATGGTTCCAGCCATTTAGGGAACTTATAGTCTATAAGTTTAATATTTATATTAGCAAATATTCTGCTGATTTCAAGAGGGTCTTGTCCGGGTCAAAAAAGAAAAAAAAAAGAAAGAAAAAGGATGTCATTCTGTTTCTTATTGCAATGTTCCTGTGAAAGGAGTCAGTTCACTTGCTCTTGGCTGCTTTATGCCAAGTTTCTTAAAATTGCAGCATATTATTCTATTTAGGTAATTTCTCATTGTAACTACACTAGTCAGATTATTTGCTTAATAATTATTTGACAATATTTTAAATTTGCTATTGGGAAATAGATTGAAATAATATTTAAAACAAAATTTCAGAGAACATCATTACATTTTGTCTTATTAGTAATTGCTCTAAGTTCTACATTGCAGAAATAATTTTAGTACAACTAATTTAGTTTGCTACTCTTATTTTATTCTTTCCTTAGCAAAATTAAAACCAAAATTTTTCCGATATAGCTCCCCTTAGTAAATTTTTACTCTTAGTACGTCCAGATTTAAAATATATGTAACATATTTCAAACTATGCAATGTTAAGATGCAATGTCTTAAGAATAATTGAAATTTTCATGAATTTTGTATAGTTTAAGTTTTTGCTTGATAGCTTTTGTTTATAAGTTGTATTTGTATTTTATAAGTTCATCTTGATGTTTTAAGTTTCCACCTTAACACCAAGGAAAGAATCTGAGTAAGTACAATCCCATTTGCTAGAAGTTTAGATAAACAATACTAATCTTGACAACTAAAAGTCTAAAGGAATAGACTCGTTGATTCACAAATATTTTCCTTCTTTCACTTAAGCCTTTTATCAATATCAAAAGGTTTTCTTTCTTACAAGAAAGAAAATTCTCCCAGAAAAATAAGTTATGACATAAAATAAGTATCAAGATAAGTACCATGAATAATTGACAGCTAAGCATTCTCTCAAAGGAAAATTCAATTATATATTTTAGTAAAGAGTTACTCTATTTATACATCTAATATCAATTCTAAACATGAATGTTTGCTTGAATCATCTGCTTTTATTATTAATTAAACATTATGCAATTGAAATTCCCGCATCTTACATTCTACAACAGAAAAGGACTGGTCATATTTTGAGCAGCCAAAATCAAGGTGCTAAGACTAATTTAAGCTAATAACTGATTATTATTTATAATAGAATAGTGATAAGATATTACTAGTTTCTGAATATGGAAATAACATGGCACTCGCTGGATACATGCTAAGAGTTAAGGAATTTCTGCTCTTTTTATAGTGTTCTTAGGTAACAGTAATAAGAGAATATTGAGCAGGGAAAATGCTATTCTATTAAAAAGAAAGAATTCGTTAGTTTCATTGGAATGTCCATTTAGATAAACTGTGAAATATTTACTGTAAAAGATTAGTGTATAACCTAAAAATAGAAATGGTTCCTTAACAAATGCAAACAGAAGTAGCCAAAGTTTAAAAGGAATTAATATAGGAAACTTGATTTTTGAAATTTAAATAATTTAGGCCATTACTTTTACATTTTCTTTTCAATGACGTAACTATCTTTTTCTTACCAAATATGAGAGGTGACTTGTGGTAAAGACATTAAGATCTGGAGTAGCCTGTCAGAGTTCAACCAGCTTGGTGAATTTGAGAAGCCACTGAATTCTCTATACCTCAGTTTCCTTCTCATTAACACTGAATGATAATAGCACCTATTCCATCTATTTGTGGTGAAGATGAAATATGTTATTACATGTAAAACATTTAGATTAGTGCCTCAGCACATAGTAAGTACTCAATAAAAATAGTATCAAACATATACATATACTGTTTTAGCTAGCTCAGGCTGCTGTAACAAAATATGACAGACTGGGTGGTTTAAACAGCTGTGAGTTTATTTCTCACAGTTCCAGAGTCTGGAAAGTCCAAAATCAAGGTGCTCATAGGTTAAGGGTCTGGTAAGGGCCCTCTTCCTGGTTTGCAGAGGCCTGTCTTCTCCTTACATCCTCATGTATCCTTTCCTTGGTATGAGGGAAGAGACAGAGATCCCCTATCTCTTTCTCTTTTTACAAGGGCATTAATTTCATCATGAGGGCCCTACCTTCATGACCTAATCTAACCTTAACTACTTCTCAAAGGCCCCACCTGCAAATACAATTACATTGCTAATTAGGGCTTCAGCATATGAATTTGAGGTGGATAAACGTTCAGTCCATGGCATATACATATATGTGATCTATGTATATGACACATAAATAATAAGATATGTAAATAAGAATGGAGGAATATTCCTTTGAACTAGAAAGTACAATTTCATTAATGTGTATGCACTTAATACAATATGTAGAATAATTGTTATTCTTTAATAACAATTATTGAACAAAATGTATAACAAGTATATATTTGTATATAATTCTCATAATCTGACTCAGTTTTGCTCTTAAATTTTAGTTTAAAACTTTATTGGACTTCTCTGGTGGCACAGTGGTTAAGAATCCACCTACCAATGCAAGGGACACGGGTTTGAGCCCTGGTCTGGGAAGATTCCACATTCCGTGGAGCAACTAAGCCTGTGCGCCACAACTACTGAGCCTGTGCTCTAGAGCCCACAAGCCACAACTACTGAGCCTGCGTGCCACAACTACTGAAGCCCGCGCACCTAGAGCCAGTGCTCCACAACAAGAGAAGTCACCACAATGAGAAGCCAGCACACCACAACAAAGAGTAGCCCCCACTCTCCACAACTAGAGAAAAGCCCACATGCAGCAACGAAGACCCAATGCAGCCAAAAATAAATAAATAAATTTATAAAACAAACCAAAAAGAAAACTTTATTAAAAATATTAATTTAACTGACTTAAAAATACTTCTTTCTATTGAATCATCCTCTTAAGGCTTATAAAAGATGATACCCACATGGTTGACCAAATATCTGACTATCCACTGGATATAATCTAAGTTCCATAAAAAGATAAAAAATATACACTTGTATCAAAATAACTGTACTTGCACAAGATAAGTACGATACATTGTGGCATCTTCTGTATAGGCCATTTCATTAATATGGTTACAAGTAAAATTCAATCTTCAAAGCACAAAAAAAGTTATAACTATATCATGACAGATTATGCTATTAAATCACACTTACAGCGGGTTCAGCAATCCACAGGCCAGACAGAAGTAATGACACTTGGCATCAAAGTGTCAAAAGATTCACCTGATAAGGAAAAAAATAACTCCATTTTATTTAAGCAGGGGGTCAGTGTTCAGCAAGCTTTTCCTCCCTGGACGGGTAATGATTTCAATGCAATTACCCCTCAGCTGTCAGAATCCAAAGGTCAGATTTGACCATTTGCTTTTTTTTTTTTTTTTTTTTTTTTTTTTTGCAGTACGCGGGCCTCTCACTGCTGTGGCCTGTCCCGTTGCGGAGCACATGCTCCGGACGCGCAGGCCCAGAGGCCATGGCTCACGGGCCCAGCCGCTCCACGGCACGTGGGATCTTCCCGGACCGGGGCACGAACCCGTGTCCCCTGCATCGGCAGGCGGACTCTCAACCACTGCGCCACCAGGGAAGCCCGACCATTTGCTATTTTTAAATGCACTTACTGGGCCTACCAGCTAGACTGAAATTTGCAGTAACTATACAACTAATTTTGAGTGCTGGTAAGAAAGGAAGAAATCATGAAACAGAAACTGTAAGTTAACCTGTGAAATGGAAGTCAGTAGCAAATGTAATGTGCTAGGTGGTTTTGAAATATTAAAGTTTGGAAACTGAAATTCTATTAATACTTATCTCCAGTTAATAAGAAGGTAAACAACTTTATCTAATCTACCAAAGAACCAGAAAAAAATTATATTTTCCCCAAATTACTCTTAACTTTCAAAGAACTTTTGTTTGTTTTATTGTTTCATTGTCTTTTTCTTTCTGTAACCGCAAGCAGATTGCTTATTCCTTCTCATGGTTAATTTCTCTATGTAGCCCATAAAGAATTTCAATCTCCTTCACAAATTTCCTGAGGTATTAACTCCATAAGATACTTCGGTTATTAGGTTGTATCCAATTTTTTTCAACCAATAATTTGAAGGGTCCCTCCTCTTCAAGGGTTAAGGTGTAATTAGCCCTTCCACTGAGACACAAACATCTATCTGACCCAAACTTTTAGTTTCCTACAGGTGAAGGGGTTCCCTACCCTCTTTTTCTTGCTGGACTTATTTACAGCTTTATTGAGGTATAACTTACATTAGATAAAATTCACTTATTATATGTGTATAAATTGATGGATTTAGGGAATTGCACACAGTTATGTAAACATCCCTATCAAGATACAGAATAATTCCAGCACCGTAAAACATTTCCTTTGTCCCTTAGAGTCAATCACCTCCCCTGACTGTGACCCCAGGTAAATAGGATGCAGATTGAAAATGGTATAATGTTAGTGGAAAAGGTATGATCTTAGCCTAAGGCTTCATGTTTTTTAACTCTTGCTTTACATTGGAAAGAGTGCATGTGTTTGTTAAATCCTTTGAGTTGAAATGAAGAGAAAGCCTGGATAAATAATAGGGGTTTACTGAAAGGGTAAACAGCAGCTCTCCTCTAATATTTGGCCATCCGGGTATCTCCCTCTACATCCATCCCTCTCATGGTGCTTTGGTCAGTGACACAGCTAGCAGCATTGTCTTTTCTCCTCTCGATATGTATTGGTGTTGCGGTTGCTTGGTTTCTTCTCTCATTACTGGTTCAGATGCTGTCAGGTCTTGGGTTTCTTTGGACTGACTGGCCAGTGGGAAGAGTGAGGAGAGTTTGCTGCAATCTTTGACTTTACCATTAACTGCTTCCATTACATTCCTGGATATTTCTCTCTACACTCTTCACCAACCACCCAGTCTTCTCTGCACTTTCCAGTCTTAATTCCAAAGGAAAATAGGCTGATTGATTTAACTAAATATGTTCCACACTTAAAATATTTGAAGGAATACAAATTCTTGATAGGTTAGGTGGTATTTCTAAAATAAAAAGAAATATTTTCAACTACATTTTTCTTACAATGATTCTGTATAAGAAACATTTTTGCTTTTTCATATCTGGAAAGTTCTCAACCAATGTCATGTATCTAGAACCTGTCACACCAGGATACCTATCACATATCACTGTCCAGTATACAGTCTGCCTTAAGGTAAAGTCTATATTCTTAGTCCACCAGTGACCAACACTGCCCAAATCATACTGTAGGACCTCTTCTCTGAACAGAGAGGCTGTTTGTGAGGAAGAGTTACTGAGCACTATTGAATATCTGATACAATAAATACTTATGTGTGTTTGCACATGTACACACATATGACACCACACCACCACACACCGGAAACTGATAGCATTTTGCCTGCTCATTTTAATGCATGGAGAAATGTTCTAAGTGAAAGTGGAGACCTAACCTACAGTAAGTGACAGTAATCTACACCTTCGTAAAGTGTGGACATTTGTCACCTTGATACTTCTATTCTGAATTATGAAAATAATGCCTGAAAAAATAAATCATGGTGTATATTCAATGGTAAACATATACAATAATATGTCAAAACCTAACTTTGTACAGTTCTAGTTAGAGAAATTGTGATATAGTAGGTGCTAACCAGTGGCCTTGACAATCATTTCTTAATTAATAGATCTGTAGGTTCATGTCTAGCAGACTCTAAGAGAACTGTTCCCAGACATACAGTTTGCGTAAATGTAGAGTGGGGCCTGAGGTTCTATATTTGTAAAAATTTTCTAAGTGACTCAAGTGTGTAGCCATGTTTGCATATCACTGGCCTAGGAAATCATTGTGGTCACCTGGACTCATTTCATTCACTTTTACCTGGTTTGAACTCCCCAAATGAAGCTAAATCATGGCTTAATCTTTCTGGTGATCAGCCCCAGTCTAGGATCCCACCAAGAGTTGCCTCATTAGAACAAAAAATTCTATCACTCAGAAAATGTCAAGGGATTTACGAGCCCTGTGTCAGATGTGCCTATAATATAGGAAATTATAAGGGTTCTAGGAGCTCTATGTCAAGATCAAATATTAGAAAAGATTCTCCTAGTACCCCTACTCATAGGGTTTTAGGAGAGCTATATCAGAAATGAGGGGCAGAGATCAATAAATATTTATTATTTCACAGCTCATTAACTCTGGGCATTATAAATGAGAATAAACTTAAAATAATTTAAACAGTATATGGATAAGCTACATTTGCCTAACTGTTTACTAATAATTACTTTCATTTATTTAATGATTTTACTATATTCAGGGCACTTTAATTAAGAGCTTTACTTATACTACCTTATTTAAATTTCACACAACCCTATGACTAAGCCATATTTATTATCTTTACATTACAGATGGAAAACAAAGACATGAAAAATTAAGAAACTGCCCCAAGGTCACATAACTAAGGCATGACAGGGCCAGGCAGTCTGACGCCAGGGCTCATACTCATACGAAGATGCTGCCTCAATTTATATAATACTTATTAACAATGTTACATACCTAACAATTAACTTGGGCACCGAAGTAATTAATTAAATTTACTACATAAAACTGAAAAGCAGTCTTGTTTCATCACAAAGCATAGCCCTCTTCACTAACAACTAATAAACACATCTAGTCAATATGGTTAGAGTGGAGTTTCTATCCAAGGTCCTGGATCCCATACTCCTGTCTCTGACTTGCACTGTCTGCTTATTGAACCACATGCTAACTTTTGATGATAATCAACAGGAGCTTTCAGATCTCCTCTGCAGTGCTCACTTCAGATTATTAAAGGGTAAGGTTTGCAATTCTTACCAAGAAAAGTTTCCACAACTGCTACAATTACTGTTTTATCGTCATTATGGTTAATTTTGATTAAGTGTGGGTAAGGGTTAATAAAACCCATCCCCTTCTGCATGAAAATCTGATATTTGGTTAACTTTCTAGCTCAGTTTTTTTTTTAACTGATAAATATAGAATATTGACATTGTTATTAGGATATTTTACCTGTAGTAAAAATGATCTCTGACTGGTAGATTGCATCCAGACTTTATAAACTATAAATACTTTGTGGAAAGCCATAATTTTAGGCATGTTCTGGTTCTCATAATTAGGCATGTCACATGTGCCACATGACACTCCAGCTCAGAGTCTCATCTGATCTAGAGAACTGCCCAACCCTGAAGGAATCTGGATTTGCCATTACGAGTTGTCTTTCATCCATGGTAGGGATTTTATTATATTATCTGACTTGAGATTGGAGTCAGACTTAGTGGAGCACTCTTATCAAAACTAGACCCCAAGAGAAAAAAAAAGTTTTAAGAAACTTTTTCTTTCCTTTCTCTTTTTTAGACATACATTTGCCATATCTAATGACTTCATTATCTTACACACATAAAGCTACAGCATGAACTTTAGAATGGTTTAGAATAGCAAGAATCAGTATAAATGGTCATATTAAAAAGTTAAAGTATAGCATGTTTCAAAGCTTTTAAAAATTACTTTGACATGTCTGAGATGAATTCAGTTACTTTTAATAAAATTTATTTTTCTCATAGTGAGTTCTCAATATAAACCCAGAATGAAATAGCAGTTAAACACATTTTTGTCCAATTTCATCAAATACTCCTAATAAATTTTAAATAAGAAGAAGCTTAGGGTTAGGACTAGTGAATTCAGCAAAATTACACTAAGTAGATCCAGTTACTCTCAATAGAACAGCATTTTAAGGGAAAGAAGTAACAAAAAGTACCCTGCTATTTAGAGAACAGTATAAATTCATAGTGGAAAAAAATCAGACCCATCCATTCTATCAGTTGTTGTAATTCTATCACTTTGCATATATTCACCTAGCCTTAGACAACTGTAAAACTATTTATCTTAGAAATAGAATTCAAATTACTAAACAGAGTATTTCCCTCCAGTATAAATCAACTCAATACTTATGAACTCCATTTTAATAAGTAAATTTGTTCAATATGCAGATTAAATTCCAATGTTAACATCTTTCTGGAAAACCCTGAATAATACTATTCAGAGTTTAAATTATAATTTATATGAACACTGATTTCTATTTTGATAAATTATTTTCTCATAGCAACTGCATTTTAATTGGGAGGGTAATGGTTTTATGTAACCAAGAATTTTAGCTGTGGAAAATTGAGCCACTAAAACTTAAAACATAAAAGAGAAGTACAAGGTTTAAGTTGAATTAACTAAGGGAGGTGATGAGTGGCTAGAAGTAGAAGGATTAAAGAGAGAGAGAAACAGAAAGAGGTTTTTTGTAAGAGACAAAAAGAACCAGAGATGCATGCAGGTTGCCCAGCAGTGGGACTGTGAGAGGGGAATAGTTTTAAATTCCTTACTCCTGAGCAAAATATACACTATGGACAAAGCCAAGAGCATCATTAAATTGGCTAAGGCAATGGACTCTCTTTGGTCTGTCCTAGAATCTGGGCACAGGCAGCTAGTGATGACGAATAGGAAGAAGAAAATATAAAAAAAAGAAAAAGTTGACTACTCCAGTTTAAACAATGGCCATAAAAAAGGGCTGAAATAATGCCATTTGCAGCAACATGGATTGACCTAGAGATAATCATACTAAGTGAAGTAAGTCAGACAGAGAAAGACAAACATCATATGATATCACTTATCTGTGGAATCTAAAAAAATGATATAAATGAACTTACAAAACAGAAACAGGCTCACAGACATAGAAAACAATCTTATGGTTACCAAAGGAGTAAAGCAGGGGGAGAAGTAAATTAGGAGTCTAGGACTAAGAGATACACACTACTGCATACAAAATAGATAAACAAGGACTGACTGTATAGCACAACTGAAACTAACACAAACATTGTAAATCTACTATTCATCAATAAAAACAAATTTAAAAGAATAAAATAAAAACAATGGCCCAGCTTAGAGGCTGATTGCTTAAAATCAACAGAGGTGAAGCCGGCAGATTTTCAGCTAGGAAGCATTAGTGTTGGGGTTGATGATACTATGCTAAAGGCATCTTTCAGGCAGTTGCCTAGAGCATTGAGGAAAGTGGCCCTCAACTGGGGCAATAGCTAGAAGCTAAGAATGCAAACAGCATTACGTGAGAAATAATATATTTATTAATAGTTAACACTGCAGCAGCACTCGCCAAATTAATGCAATTTATGGAATTTTTGTTATTTATGACTTTTCCCCACAGATTCCAGGTATAATCAATTAATTAGGTCAGAGACCTTTTTAATTCCCTGACTCCTAACATGCTAATAATTCCCAGCATGAGCAGATATGTAACATGAGACAGGCACAGGTTGATAATGGAGCATAGGAAGGCAAGGATAATAGCAGGATTTAGAGCAGCAGTTCCCAAACTTTAATATGCATATGGATCAACTGGAGATCTTGGTGAAAAGCAGATTCTTTTTTTAATTTATTTTTTATTTTATATTGGAGTATAGCTGATTTACAATATTGTGTTAGTTTCAGGTATACAGCAAAGTGATTATTATACATGTACGTATATCCATTCTTTTCCAGATTCTTTTCACATATAGGTTATTACAGAATATTGAGTAGAGTTCCATGTGTTATACAGTAGGTCTTTGTTGATTATCTATTTTGTATATAGTAGTATGTATATGTTATTCCTGATCTACTAATTTATTCCTCCCCCCACCACCACATTTCCCCTTTGGTAACCTTAAGTTTGTTTTCAAAGTCTGTGGCTCTGCTTCTGTTTTGTAAATAAGTTCATTTGTATCATTTTTAGATTCCACAAATAAGTGATATCAAATGATACTTGTCTTTTTTTGACTTACTTCACATAGTGTGATAAATTTTTCTGACTTACTTCACATAGTGTGATAATCTCTAGGTCCATCCATGTTGCCGCAAATGGCATTGTTTCATTTTCTATGGCTGAGTGGTATTCCATTGTATATATGTACCACATCTTCTTTATCCATTTCTCTATGGACATTTAGGTTGCTTCCATGTCTTGGCTACTGTAAACACTGTTGCATTAAACATTGGGGTGCAGGTAAGTTTTCGAATTATGGCTTCTTCTGGATATATGCCTAGGAGTGGGATTGCTGGATCATTTGGTAGTTCTATTTTTAGGTTTTTAAGAAACCCCCATACTGTTCTCCATAGTGGTTGTACCAATTTACATTCCCACCAAAAGTGTAGGAGGGTTCCCTTTTCTCTATACCCTCTTCAGCATTTATTGTTTGTAGAATTTTTGATGATGGCCATTATGACTCGTGTGAGGTGATACCACACTGCAGTTTTGATTTACATTTCTCTAATAATTAGCAATGTTGAGCATTTTTCATGTGCTTTTTGGCCATCTATGCATCTTCTTTGGAGAAAGGTTTATTTAGAACTTCTACCCATTTTTTGATTGGGTTGCTTTGTTTTTTTATATTGAGTTGTTTGTATATTTTGGAGACCAATCACTTGTCAGTCGCTTCACTTTCAAATATTTTCTCCCATTCTGTGGGTTACCGTTTTGTTTTGTTTATAGTTTCCTTTTCTGTGCAAAAGTTTTTAAGTTTAATTAGGCCCCATTTGTTTATTTTTGTTTTAATTTCGTTACTCAAGGATGTGGATCCAAAAGGCTGTTGCTGCGATTTATGTCAAAAAGTGTTATGCCTATGCTTTCCTCTAAGAGTTTTATAGTATCCAGACTTATATTTAGGTCTTTAATCCATTTTGAGTTTATTTCTGTATATGGTGTTTGGGAGTGTTCTAATTTCATTCGTTTCCATGTAGCTGTCCAGTTTTCCCAGCACCACTTATTGAAGAGGCTGTCTTTTCTCCATTGTATATGTTTGCCCCTTTGTCATAGATTAGTTGACCAGAGGTGTGTGAGTTTATCTCTGGACTTTCTATACTGTTCCATTGATCTATATTTCTGTTTTTGTGCCAGTACCATAATATTTTGATGACTGTAGCTTTATAGTATAGTCTGACATCAGGAGCCAGATACCTCCAGCTCTGTTTTTCTTTCTCAAGATTGCTTTGGCTATGTGTGTGTGGTCTTTTGTGGTTCCATACAAATTGTAAAATTTTTGTTCTAATTATGTGAAAAATGCCATTGGTAATTTGATAGGAATTGCACTGAATCTGAAGATTGCTTTGGTTAGTATAGTCATTTTCACAATATTCATTCTTCCAATCCAAGAACATGGTATATTTCTCCATATGTTTGTGTCATCTTTGATTTCTTTCATCAGTATCTTACAGTTTTCTGAGTACAGGTCTTTTGCCTCCTTAGGTAGGTTTATTACTAGTTATTTTATTATTTTTGGTGTGATGGTAAATGGGATGGTTTCTTTTTTTTTTTTTTTTTTTTGTGGTACACGGGCCTCTCACTGTTGTGGCCTCTCCTGTTGCGGAGCACAGGCTCCAGATGCGCAGGCTCAGCGGCCATGGCTCATGGGCCCAGCCACTCTGCAGCATGTGGGATCTTCCCAGACTGGGGCATGAACCCATGTCCACCGCATTGGCAGGCGGACTCTCAACCACTGCACCACCAGGGAAGCCCGGGATGGTTTCTTTAATTTCTCTTTCTGAACTTTCATTGTTACTGTATAGATATGGAAGACATTTCTGTGTATTAATTTTATATCCTGCAACTTTACCAAATGCATTGAAGAGCTCTAGTAGTTTTCTGGCAGCATCTTTAGGATCTTCTAAGTATAATATCATGTCATCTGCAAACAGTGACAGTTTTACTTCTTTTCCAATTTGGATTCCTTTTATTTCTTTTTCTTCTCTGATTGCTGTGGCTAGGACTTCCAAAACTATGTTGACTAATAGTAGCAAGAGTGGACATCTTGTCTTCTTCCTGATCTTAGAGGAAATGCTTTCAGTTTTTCACCACTGAGAATAATGTTTACTGTGGGTTTGTTGTATATGGCCTTTATTACGTTTGAGGTAGGTTCCCTCTATGCCCACTTACTGGAGAGTTTTTATCATAAATGGGTGTTGAATTTTGTCAAAAGCTTTTTCTGCATCTATTGAGATGATCATATGGTTTTTATTCTTCAATTTGTTAATATGGTGTATCACGTTGATTGATTTACGTATATTGAAGAATCCTTATACCCATGGGATAAATCCCACTTGATCATGGTGTATGATCCTTTTAGTGTGTTGTTGGATTCTGTTTGCTAGTATTTTGTTGAGAATTTTTGTATCTATATTCATCAGTGATATTGGTCTGTAATTTTCTTTTTTTGTAGTATCTCTGGTTTTGGTATCAGGGTGATGGTGGCCTCATAGAACGAGTTTGGGAGTGTTCCTTCCTCTGCAACTTTTTGGAAGCATTTGAGAAGGATGGGTGTTAGCTCTTCTCTAAATGTTTGATAGAATTCAACTGTGAAGCCATCTGGTCCTGGACTTTTGTTTGTTGGAAGATTTTTAATCACAGTTTTGTATACATTACTTGTGATTGGTCTGTTCATATTTTCTATTTCTTCCTGGTTCAGTCTTGGAAGCTTGTACCTTTCTAAGAATTTGTCCATTTCTTCCAAGTTGTCCATTTTATTTGAATAGAGTTGGTTGCAGTAGTCTCGTAGGATGCTTTGTATTTCTGCGGTGTCTGTTGTAACTTTTCATTTCTAATTTTATTGATTTGGGTCTTCTCCCTCTTTTTGTTGATGAGTCTGGCTAATGGTTTATCAATTTTGTTTATCTTCTCAAAGAACAGCTTTTAGCTTTATTTATCTTTATTGATCTCTAGGTATTTTTTGACTTCCTCTTTGATTTATTCAGTGATCTCTTGGTTATTTAGTAACATATTGTTTAGCCTCCATGTGTTTGTGTATTTTACAGTTATTTCCCTGTAATTTATCTCTAATCTCATAGCACTGAGGTCAGAAAAGATGTTTGATATGATTTCAATTTTCTTAAATTTACTGAGGCTTGATTTGTGACCCAAGATGTGATCTATCCTGGAGAATATTCCGTGAGCACTTGAGAAGAAAGTGTAATCTGCTGTTTTTGGATGGAATGTCCTATAAATATCAATTAAATCTATCTGGTCTATTGTGTCATTGAAAGCTTGTGCTTCCTTATTAACTTTCTGTTTGGATGATCTGTCCATTGGTGTAAGTGAGGTGTTAAAATCCCCCACTCTTACTGTGTTACTGTCAATTTCCCCTTTCATAGCCGTTAGCAGTTGCCTTATGTATTGAGGTGCTCCTATGTTGGGTGCATATATATTTACGATTGTTATATCTTGTTCTTGGTTTGACCCCTTGATCATTATGTAGTGTCCTGCTTTGTCTCTTGTATCATACTTTATTTTAAAGTCTATTTTATCTGATGTGAGTATTGCTACTCCAGCTTTCTTTTGATTTCCATTTGCATGGAATATGTTTTTCCATCCCCTTGCTTTCATTCTGTATGTGTTCCTAGGTCTGAAGTTGGTCTCTTGTAGATAGCATATGTATGGGTCTTGTTTTTGTATACAATCAGCAAGCCTGTTTCCTTTGGTGGAGCATTTAATCCATTCACATTTAAGGTAATTATCGATATGTATGTTCCTATTACCATTTTCTTAATTGTTTTGGGTTTTTTTTTTTTTTTTTTTTGGTGTACGCAGGCCTCTCACTGTTGTGGCCTCTCCCATTGCGGAACACAGGCTCCGGACACGCAGGCTCAGCAGCCATGGCTCACGGGCCCAGCCGCTCCGTGGCATGTGGGATCTTCCCAGACCGGGGCATGAACCTATGTCCCCTGCATCGGAGGGCGGACTCTCAACCACTCGCCACCAGGGAAGCCCCGGGTTTGTTTTTGTAGGTCCTTTTCTTCTCTTGTGTTTCCCAGTTAGAGAAGTTCCTTTAGCATTTGTTGTAGAGCTTGTTTAGTGGTGCTGAATTCTCTTAGCTTGTCTGTAAAACTTTTGATTTCTCCATCGAATCTGAATGAGGTCCTTGCCAGGTAGAGTAATCTTTCCTCACTTTAAGTGTATCATGCCACTCCCTTCTGGCTTGTAGAGTTTCTGCTGAGAAATCAGCTGTTAACCTTATGGGAGTTCCCTTGTATGTAATTTGTCGTTTTTCCCTTGCTGCTTTCAATAATATTTCTTTGTCTCTAATTTTTGCCAATTTGATTACTATGTGTCTCAGTGTGTTTCTCCTTGGGTTTATCCTGTATGGCACTCTCTGCACTTCCTGGACTTGGGTGGCTATTTCCTTTCCCATGTTAGGGAAGTTTTCAACTATAATCTCTTCAAATATTTTCTCAGGTCCTTTCTCTCTCTCTTCTCCTTCTGGGACCCGTATAATGCAAATGTTGTTGCGTTTAATGTTGTCCCAGAGGTCTCTTCGGCTGTCTCCATTTCTTTTCATTATTTTTTCTTTATTCTGTTCCACAGCAGTGAATTCCACCATTCTGTTTTCCAGGTCAGTTATCCGTTCTTCTGCCTCAGTTATTCTGCTATTGATTCCTTCTAGTGTATTTGTCATTTCAGTTATTGTATTGTTCATCTCTGTTTGTTTGTTCTTTAATTCTTCTAGGTCTTTGTTAAACATTTCTTGCATCTCCTCAATCTTTGCCTCCATTCTTTTTCTGAGGTCCTGGATCATCTTCACTATCATTATTCTGAATTCTTTTTCTGGAAGGTTGCCTATCTCCACTTCATTTAGTTGTTTTTCTGGGGTTTTATCTTGTTCCTTCATCTTGTACATAGCCCTCTGCCTTTTCATCTTGTCTATCTTTCTGTGAATGTAGTTTTAGTTCCACAGGCTGCAGGATTGTAGTTCTTCTTGCTTCTGCTGTCTGCACTCTGGTGGATGAGGCTATCTAAGAGCCTTGTGCAAGTTTCTTGATGGGAGGGCCTGGTCGTGGGTGTTGTGCTGATGGGCAGAGCTCAGTAAAACTTTAATCCAATTGACTGCTGATGGTTGGGGCTGGATTCACTCCTTGTTGGTTGTTTGGCCTGAGGCAACCCAACACTGGAGCCTACCTGGGCTCTTTGGTGGTGCTAATGGCGGATTCTGGGAGGGCTCATGCCAAAGAGTACTTACCAGAACTTCTGCTGCCAGTGTCCTTGTCCTCATGGTGAGACAGAGCCACCCCCTGCCATTGCAGGAGACCCTCCAATACTAGAGGTAGGTCTGGTTCAGTCTCCTATGGGGTCACTGCTCTTTCCCTTGGGTCCCGATGTGCACACTACTTTGTGTGTGTCTTTCAAGAGTGGAGTCTCTGTTTCCCCCAGTGCTGTCGAAGTCCTGAAATCAAATCCCACTAGGCTTCAAAGTCTGATTCTCTAGGAATTCCTCCACCCATTGCCAGACCCCCAGGTTCAGAAGCCTGATGTGGGGCTCAGAACCTTCACTCCAGTGGGTGGACTTTTGTGGTATAAGTGTTCTCCAGTTTGTGAGTCACCTGCCCAACAATTATGGGATTTGATTTTATTGTGATTGTGCCCCTCCTACCAACTCATTGTGGCTTCTCCTTTGTCTTTGGATGTGGGGTATCTTTTTTGGTGAGTTCCAGTGTCTTCTTGTCAACAACTGTTCAGCAGTTAGTTGTGATTCTGGTGTTCTCCCAAGATGGCATGAGAGCACGTCCTTCTACTCCACCATCTTGAACCAATCCCCTCTCTTTGTCTTTAATTTTTGTCAATTTGATTAATATATGTCTTGGCATGTTACTCCCCGGATTTATCCTGTATGGGATTCTCTGTGCTTCTTGGACTTGAGTGACTGTTTCCTCTCCCATGATAGGGAAGTTTTTGGCTATTATCTCTTCAACTATTTTCTCAGGCCATTTCTCTCACTCTTTTCCTCCTGGGATCCCTATAATGTGAATGTTCGTGCATTTAATGTTGTCCCAGAGGTCTCTGAGACTGTCTTTATTCCTTTTCATTCTTTTTTCTTTATTCTGTTTTGTGGCACTGATTTCTTGCAGTCTGTCTTCCAGCTCATTTATTTGTTCTTCTGCCTCATTTACTCTGCTACTGATTCCTTCTAGTGTATTTTTCATTTCAGTTACTGTATTGTTCATCACCATTTGTTTTTTTCTTTAAATCTTCTAGCTGTTTGTTAAACATTTCTTGTATCTTCTTGGTCTGTGCGTCCATTCTTTTTCTGAGATCTTAGATCATTTTTACTATCATTACTCTGAATTCTTTTTCAAGTAGAATTGCCTATCTTTACTTCACTTAGATGTTCTTCTGGGGTTTTATCTTGTTCCTTGTTCTTGAACATATTTCTCTGCCATCTCATTTTGTCTAACTTTCTGTGTTTATGGTCTCCGTTCTGCAGGCTACAGAATTGTGGTGTCTGCTCCCTAGTGGGTGAGGTTGGTCCTGGGGCTTGTGCAGGCTTTCTGCTGGGGTGGACTGGTGCCTGCCTACTGGTGGGTAGAGCTGGGTCTTGTCCCTCTGGTGAGCAGGGCCATGTCAAGGGGTATGTTTAGAGGTGGATGTGGGCTCAGGATGACTTTAGCCAGCCTATCTGCTGATGGGTGGGGCTTGTTCCCACCTTGTTGGTTTTTTGGATTGAGGTGTCCCAGAACTGGGGCCTCCAGGCTGTTGAATGGGGCCAGGTCTTAGTGCCACAATGGTGACCTCTGGGAGAGGTCACACTAATGAACATTCCCTGGGGCCTCCACCACCAGTGTCCTTGCCCCACAGTGAGCCACAGACAACCCCTGTCACCATAGGAGACTCTCCAAGACCCTCAGGTAGGTCTGTCCCAGGCTCCTATGGAGTCGGTGCTTTACCCTGAGTCCCAGTACATGTGAAAACTTGTGTGCACCATCCAAGAGTGAAGTCTCTGTTTCCCCCAGTCCTGTGGAGCTCCTGTACTCAACCCTCACTGCCCTTCAAAGCCAAATGCTCTGGGGGCTCCTCCTCCTGATGACACACCCTCAGGCTGGGGAGCCTAACGTGGGGCACAGAACTCTCACTCCTGTGGGAGAACCTCTGTGATATAATTATTTTCCAGTTTGTGGGTCACCCACCCAGTGGGTATGGGATTTGATTATATCACAAAAGTGCAACTCCTACTGTCTCATTGTGGCTTCTTCTTTGTCTTTGGATGTAGAATATCTTTTTTGCTAGGCTCCAGTCTTTTTTGTAGATGATTGTTCAGCAGTTAGTTTTGATTTTGGTGTTTTCATGAGAGGAGATGAGCTCAAATCCTTCTACTCTGTCATTTTGTCTCCTCCTTTCCAATTAAATTTCCCCGTGATGAATGGATTATTGCACTGGAAAAGTGAGCTGCATGATCCTTCTTGCCTGATGCCAGCGGTGTCTCTGTGACCCTCAGCCAGGCAGCAGTGGAAACAGAAGGGACCCAAGCAGCAGCAAGTGCTGGGCATGGATGGCCTCGAGGATAAAGTGCAAACTGACCCAGATGCAGACCTATGACCCAGAGGGTTTCAAGAAGTGGGCAGTGTTGGTCTCCTCTTACCTGGTTAATTTTTATATTAGACTGGGCTCATTCTGCTGCAAGTGATAGAATTTCAACATTTTCAGATAATCCGAATAAAGGGGATTGTGTCAGCATGAGGCATCCATGCTAGCTCCAGGCTCTCGGCACACACAGTCCACTTAAGCAGGTTCTTATTCAGCAGTTCTGGGGATAGGCCTCAGATTCTGTGTTTCTAACAAACTCCCAGGTAATCCCAATATTACTGGTCCATGGAACACATTTTCAATAATATGGGCTCAGGGAATAGAAACAATTTCTAGGAATAAAAAAGATTAAAAATTCTTGGCTTTGAGTATGGAGTAATACATAAGACAGGGCAATATACAAACTCTTTTGATAAAATACAGCAAGACCACAGCCAAACAACAGTCTGATGCATCACAGTTGTGGCCACCACCACAACCTTCTAAGCAATTTCTATTAGTATGGGAAAATCAATGCATAGCAATGCAACACTGGTCCAATAAAAGAAAAAAATGCCTGTGTACATTTCTTTACAGTGTAAGCTGTTACTAAATAATACATTTCCACACTATAATTATTTTAACTAACAATAATTCTTTATGAGCTTTCATTAAATTTTATAACTTCCCATTAATATTATCTTTTAACTCCAATCAGAAATATTGTAAACTCTTGGTAGATTTATGCATTGTTAGGAAGGTAAATTACAACCTTATATAAAAAGGCATTTCAAAGTGAAGGATGATTTTCCCATTAATCTTCAAGGAAACTTAGATATGACATGAGATCAATATGTAGTGACTAGAGAAGAGATTAGAAGAAAGAATGGAACACAAGATATAATTCCACAAAATCCAAGCTTGGCCAAATATGTCCTGAAACAAGAGCACTGTTTGAAAAAGAGTGAAAAAATATGATGACCCAAAAGTACAAAAAGTCAAGAGTCTGTGACACCATGTATAAATCAAATGACAGCCACACTGATACAGATAATAGGTTGCTTCAGAATATATTACATAAAGAATAAATTAGCACAAAGAACCAGGAAACAAAGGATGATCTACAAATTCTATTATTGCCATTGTGCAGAAGAGTTATATATCCTTAGAAAGGCCTGCCTGTGAAGTTGACCCTTGGCTGGCACCTGGGAACTTGATTTAAAGAGGATATTTTTCCACCATTCTGAGAATTGATAAGAGTCACTCATTATGCCTAAACTCTGTTAAAATAATGTGGTTTATGCTGAACATCTACATCACTCCTGGGAGACTAGAAATTTGGTACAGACTAGGCAGAGGGTGACAAAATGACCAGCTCCCAGTAAAAATTTTGGACACTGAGTCACTAATGAGTTTCCCTGGTAGACAGCATTTCAAACTTGTCATCACAATTCAGTGCTGGGGAATTAAATGCCTCCTTTGTGACTCTACTGGGACTCTTTAGAAGCTTACATCTGGTTGCACTGAGACTTTGACCCATGCACCTTTCCCTTTGCTGTTTTTTTAAAATCCTTTTGCTATAAGAAAATGTAGCTGTGCGTACAACTCTATGTTGAGTTCTGTGAGTCCTCCTAGAGAATCACCAAACTAGGGAATATTCTTGGGGACCTCTAACATGTCATTCACAGTAATAATGTATAAAATAATTATGGAGAAAAGCCAGGTACGGAGTTTGGTTAATGCAAACATCCTTCAGCTTTGCAGCCCAATAGCACTAGCAGTCATCTGTGTTTAACACAATTATAGCTTCTTGAGAGTCTTCACTTTTCTCACTACAAATCTCTGCTCTATTTTCAAACCCTGCCCTTCAAACACTGCCTACCTTCTTACCACCTTACATCATGGATCCCATTTCTAATTCAATCGAATTCCCTAAATCTCACCTAGTTAATCTTTTTTACTGGGTTAGTTCTAACCTCATTGCTTACTAAAATACTCATATTTGTTAAGTAAATACCTATTAGAAACATATTATATATGTTTATTAATTATATATTAATTGGATAAAGACTAAAGTATTTTTATTGAAATATAGTTGATTTACAATGTTTCAGATGTACAGCAAAGTGATTCATTTATATATTCTTTTTCAAGTTCTTTTCCATTATAAATTATTACAAGGTATTGAATATAGTTCCCTGTGCTATACAGTCAGTCCTTGTTGTTTATATATTTTATATATAGTAGTGTGTACCTACTAATCCTAAATTTCTAATTGACCCCTCCCCACCTTTCCCCTTTGGTAACCATAAGTTTGTTTCCTATGTCTGTGAGTCTATTTCTGTTTGGTAAATAAGTTCATTTGTATCATTTTTTTAGACTCCACATATAAGGGATATCATATGATATTTGTCTTTTTCTGTCTGACTTACTTCACTTAATGTGATAATCTCTGGATCCATCCATATTGCTGCAATGGCATTATTTCATTTTTTATGGCTGAGTAATATTCCATTGTGTATATATATAAACATAAATAAATGAATATATATATATATATATATATATCTCACATCTTCTTTATGCATTCATCTGTCAATGGACATTTAGGTTGCTTCCATGTCTTAGCTATAGTAAATAGTGCTGCTATGAACACTGGGGTGCATATATCTTTTTTAATTAGAGTTGTTGTTCTTCCCAGATATATGCCCAGGAGTTGGACTGCAGGACCATATGGTAACTCTATTTTTAGCTTTTTAAGGAACCTCCATACCGTTCTCCATAGTGACTGTACCAATTTACTTTCCCACCAACAGTGTAGGATGGTCCCTTTTTCTCCACACTCTCTCCAGCATTTATTATTTGTAGACTTTTTGAAAGACTAAAATCTTAACATGACTTATAAAGGCCCTAAATTGCCTAGAACTGGCCTACTGTCCCAGCTTTACCTTACATCTCCTTCTCTGGGCTCCAGCTATGTTGGCCTTCTTTCCATTGCTCAGATGCGTCTAGTTGTTCCTGCCACAAGATCAATACATCTCTCTGCCTGAAATGTCTTCTCTCCCTTTACCTTGTTTAAAGCTAATTCTTATCTCAGCTCAATAGGAAGCCTATCTTATTATATGCTCTCATAGTACTATGGATGTTCTATGACATGGAGCCCATTACACTTATAGTTGGCATTAATTTGCATTATTGTCAGATAAATGCCTTTATGGGATGAGACACTCTACAGAAGCAGGGATTATGTCTTTTGTTCTTGGTAGTTACTCTACAGTGCTTAAATAACCTGAAACATGTTAAAAGCTAAGTATCTGTAAATGAACAAATGAACCAATAAATGAATGAATGTAGTCACTGTCCTAGATAACATAGCAGATAAGAAGGTAAATAAAATACATAGTGTTTCCTTAAGAGAATTCTACTTCAGAGGTTAAATAAGTACATATACATTACTGAAAACATAAATAGACAATATTTGTAAATGGAGAGAGAAGAAAATGGAAAAATTTTAGTAAGGTGATCAAAGGAGGGAAATGGTGCAATATAAATGGTCCCTTGTCCTAGTTTTTCCAGATCAAACATTCTATTCAGAGCTGCAAGATTCTAGCCTGCACTCAAGCATCTTAACTAACCTTCTAACTTTCATTCTTGCCTCCTGCCCCTTCAAAAATTTCCCCTAAGTTCAATAAGGGATATTTTAATAAAATGTGATTCTAATATACCTCCTACTTAAAACAACTAACAGCTTTGTGGGCCAGAAGGCGAATAAGTTTGTATGACTATGTTAAGTAGGTAAGAATTAAAAGAAAGATTAACACAGTCCCACAATTCTGTATTGTTACATGCTTATGTCCACAAATGACTGGCATTCTGTCAATTATAAGGATAAGAGCAATATGAGCAGAATCTATGACTCCTTTCAAGCTCTGTTGTACCATTAAAGTTCCACCTCCAAGAATAACAGTTTGAAGAGTGGAGAGAGAGGTTGTCTAACAGTCCTAGAGCCTGCTAGCAAGTTGGGTGACAGATTTGAGGTAACCTACAGGCTTCTCTTTGCTCTTAGGACAAAATCCAAAAGTGTCATTATAACCTACAGGGCCTGCATTTGACTCTATGGTAATTTACCATCCCATCATTCACCACTTACTTGTTACTGTACTCTAGGCTCACTGGCTACTGCAAAACCATGTTCCTTCCTTCCTTGGGGCTGTCTCTCAAGCTGTTCTTTCTGCCTAGAAAGATGTCCTCCACCTGTATTTCATCCAGTTTACTTTTATTACTGCTTAGGTACTCAAATCTAATTCCCCAGGTAAAGGCATTCTAAAGTTTAGGTGAAGGCTGCATAGTAAATACACTTAAGACACAGTGTACTTCTCTACTGTTGCTCCTAACACAAGCATAATTAATATTTATGTGAATTTTTCCTTCAATTTCTATCTCCTCCACTCAATTTTAAGTTCTGTAATGTGATGGAAGCTGTCTAAACTATTCATTCCTGTAATCCTATAAATTAAAATGATGTCTGGCACACCTTAGGCACTTAATAAATATTTTTTGAAAAAAATAATTCTGAAGAATCAAAGCATTCTATGTAAGATAAATAATATAAGCAAACTAAGGAATCACACATATAGGTATTCTAGCAACTATGGTATATATGAGGGAATTGTAGTACAAAAAGCTATAATATCACATAGAGATAATTTGAGGAAGAACTGAGTTTTCTGATTAAACAGGACAGATTAAGTAATTAGTAAAGAACTTATGTAAAAAAATGATATAATTAAAGCCATATCAACTGTAGGAGACTAGTTAGAAAGATATAGATGTCATAGAAGTTTGGGGAATTGATGGTGTCAGGATGGTAGACAATGATCACAGAAATGATTGGATAGACATAAACAGTTTTGAGAAGGAAGAATAAAAGGATTTAGTTTGGATTGGAAGACTGAATATGAGAAAGGAGTCAAAAAAGATTTTAAGGTTTTAAGACTTCTGGCTTTGATGGAATAACTATTACCAAACTAGCCCTCCTCCTATAAACTACCTCTTCCTGTAAAACTGTAGAATTAGAAAAATACATACAACTCTTTTCAGACACTGGACAATAGTCAGTTCAATCCTATGATTCCTGAGAGATGGGAAACTACAATTGCCCTCTCTCTGTCTAGGGACAATTTCCCAATCACAACATAATGAGCTAGAGGCCAAGCAGAGTACAGCAATTCCACTGAGCTAAGGATAAAGATCAGAGTTCATGGCAGCTGGTGAGTGGCCAGAATTTGTGGGACAGGGCATCTGAGAGGAGGGACCTGTGCATAAAATGGAACACAGCATTCCATGTGGGACTCCCACATAGTCCTTGGCTGAAGAATGGGCGGCACATACACAGGGAAAGACTAAAGTTTATCAGAGAACCTCTGCCATGGGTTAACAGTGAAGAGAGGTATGAGAGATCAAGCAATACAAGGAGACACTGGAGTTCAAGTCAACTATAAAGGAACGACCAGGGCTTCCCTGGTGGTGCAGTGGTTAAGAATCCACCTGCCAGTGCAGGAGATATGCGTTCGAGCCCTGGTCCGGGAAGATCCCACATGCCGTGGAGCAACTAAGCCTGTGTGCCACAACTACTAAGCCTGTGCTCTAGATTCCACGAGCCACAACTACTGAGCCCACGTGCTGCAACTACTGAAGCCTGCACACCTAGAGCCCGTGCTCCACAACAAGAGAAGCCACTGCAATGAGAAGCCCAAGCACCGCAACTAAGAGGAGCCCACACCCGCCACAACTACAGAAGGCCTGCGTGCAGCAATGAGGAACCAACACAGCCAAAAATGAATAAATAAAATAAAGGAATTTTTTTTAAAAAGTGTTACCCTTGTAGCTCTATTATATTAGGAAAGAACTCAGACATATCAACTGCATAAGACAAGTGTTAAGGCCTACGATCCAAACCTTACAAAACTGTCTGCAGTGTATAGCACAGTTTAAAAAAATTTAAAAAATAATAAAAAATTTAAAAAAATAAAGGAATGACCAAGTTGATACTTCATTAACACCTTGAACAAACCAGTGAGACATGAGAAAACTTGTGCTTCAAGAGTAAGAACCACACCATAAAGTAGAGCCTACTTGCAGCATGCCATAACAAATCTTAAAACCAAGCCATGAAAGATCTTCAGGAGAAAGAGTTTAGAGGTTAGTTCTGGCAAGATATAGAGGCTTGGGAAACAACTTGGACTTTTCATAAATCTGTACTAACAAAGTATAAAATAAATCCTACACAAGTTTAAAGTGATCATCCAGTAATTAAATCACCTAATAGAAAAAAAAAAGCAACACTTTTCAGAGGAATATAGATATATAATATATCGTTCACAATGTCAAGTATAAAATAAAAGTCACATATAGAGAAATAGGAAATGTGCCCCAGGGTCAAGCAAAACAAAACGAATCAAAACAATGAATAAAATCTAAATCTATCATGGTCCAGGTTTCAGACTTAACACTCAAGGATTTTAAACAGCTGTTAAAATTTTGTTCAAAGAATTAAATATAACCATAATGAATGAGAAGACAGGGACTCTGAAAGAAATGGATATTATTTTAAAACACCATATAAAATTTAAATAACTGAAAATTATAATTTAAATAAAAATTCACTGGATGGGCTTAGCAACCAAAAGAATCAACAAATTTAAACACAGATCAATATAAATTGTCCAATTTGAAGAACAGAGTGAAAATAGAATGAAAGATAAAAATCGTTGAATGAATTTAAATGGGGGAAATGGTAAACATTAACAGAAACAACATCAAAAGGAATGAATAGTATTTTTGAGAAGACAGTTAAGTTAAAAAAAAAAAAACAGGAAAAAATATACTTAACAGTATGTTGGAAAGATACAGAAGTCAGCACATTGATCAGAAGTGAGACAGGAATATTTGAATATTTGAAGGATCTCTAAACTAAGGCAAGTCTTTATGTGAGTAAATTAATTCCCAGAGAGATAAAGAAAAAATAATGAGAGGAAAGAACAGAATCTTGGGGAATTCCCTTTATAAAAACATCTAAAGAGTAAGAAGAGACAAAAGAATTAAGCAAAGAAACAGGAGGCAAATCAGATAAAACAAAGCATCAAGTACACTAAGGAAGGCCAGGGTGTCAAGAAAAAGAAAGCTCCTGACAAGCCAGGAAAAAAAAAAAGAGGGTTACTAATAAGAAGAATTAATATTGGTTTTAAAAGTGAGGAAGTCATTGATGAGGTCTGAATAGTTAAGTAAAGGGGGAAGAAGGTAAGAAGTAGGAAGATTTTAAGGGAGTAAAACAGTAAGAGAGTAAATGCAGCAAATAGAGTATGAAGAATTCTACAGATGAAACTAGAGAGAATTATAATTTAAGACGGTCACAGGAATGATAGAAAATTTGGGAATTTGTTGGTTATAAGAATTCTGAACATACTAGTTGTCTGAGAAGAAGGAATGAGTTTATGAGAATGAAAATTCAAAAGAAAAAGGATTTATTAATGAAACAATATTTGGTATTAAACAAGTGACTGGATGACTAAAAGCAGAGCAAGGCAATTAGTTTTATAAAGGAAGAGAGGTGCTTCTTTAATACAGAGAATGAGAAGCAGAGAATGAGTGAAGATAAAAATTTGAAATATAAGGAAGAGAAATTGAGAACTTTCATATCAAGTGGCCTGAATATTCTCAAAAATGTTAAATATAAAGTCCTCTTCTGGATCCTTCTTAAGGAGGCTGAAAAGATTTTAAAACTGTTGCTATAATGAATAGTAACAGATGAATAAAATGATTTTTAAATAGAAAAGGAAACAAGTCGACATTAGAAAGCATGACTCAGCAGTAACCAAAAAGCAGTACAATTACACAGCTTTCTTCAGTAATGTTTAGCAGACTACCTATAAAATAGGAGAAATAGTGAGAGTGATCCAGAATAGCATGTTACCACAGCATTGAGTAATGCTGTATTAGTGGAGACACCTACAAAAGATCCAGATCAGACAGAAAACAGAAAACCAGAAGGAAGATGTTTAACACACAACTACGTTGGCACTCAGTGAATAGAGGGAATACAAAAAAAGAGAAGTTTCTATAAGTGGAACTAAGAGTGTGAAGCTATTGGGAAATAAGAAGGCTGTGATCACAGACAGCAATGTCAAGTCTAAGATCTCAAAAGGGGAGTTATTTGAGTAATGAAGGCTGAAGACTACAGATGAAGGAAATAAATAACATGTCTGATCAACTGTCAGATGGATCCATCAGTTCAACAATAATCTTTTTTGTCCTGTTTACTTACTATGTGCCAGATTAAAATGTACAAGACACAGTTTCTTTCCCAATTAACTTGAATATTGCAGATACTGAGGGACATAAGAAATTATGTAAAAAGAAATACTATAAGTCATCCCAGCTTCCCTAAGACTTACAGTTTCTGGCCCACAATAAAGCCTTGATGAATCTTGAAGAAATTAAATAATACAAGATATTGTGCTAGGCACAGGAAATGCCAAATAAATTAAGTCTTTGTCTTATGCACAGGAAAGGGACTATATGAGTTCACGGAGAGAACTTTTCACTACAGAGTGAAAATATCAGTACTTTCATGCTCAATATCTGTAAATGTTCTTACCACTGCCCAGTCTCTATTTTGAAACTTTCTTTCTTGGATTCCAGGACACTACACTCTAATTGTTGTTCCCTTCTTCAATCTCAGATTAGGCTTTTCTCAGTCATTTAATCTAATTCTGTTACCTTCCCCCTTACCCTAAAAAGTAGGTGTCCCCCAGTTTTTAATCTTTTCTATTTCTCAACTTTACAATTTTACAAATTTTCTCTGGCTGTTATTTCAAGTATCGAATGTCTACAGTCATTTCTGTTTGATTGACACCTAAATTTGCCTGCCTATCTAGCTGTGAGCTCCAGAATAATACCTTCAAATATCCCCACAGAGACGGCTCACTAAGCCCTCAAGTGTTAACTAAAACCAAATTTAAATTACCAAAAAAGAAAAAGTAGTTCTTGTATTTTTTATACTGATTAATATCAGGCCAATTGATCCATTGTCAACTTAAGCTGTATGTGGGAATGAAAAGGCAGTGGTGAACTTATATCATTCTTTTGCCCATTGAAATTTTCCCAAGGATAAATGAGACCATCATTTTTAAAGTATTTTAATCCTCTGGCTAATCAACTGTTCTCCTTTTAATATAATAATATTGACTTATAGAAATGGTAATCACACCATATGATCCATTTCTATAAGTGTTTCTCAAGCTTTAGTGTACACAGGAATTTCAATAACACCAATGACTAATACAGTATTTACTGAATGCTTACTTATGCTAGGCACTATTATAAGTAAGAACTTTCTACAGTTATTTCATTTAAGCATCAAAAAGGTAAAGTTATTCTCATGTAAGCATGTTAAAATGGAGATTTTGATATAGTAAGTCTGGTTTGAGGCCCAAGAATCTATATTTTTTTTAAATATTTGAAATTTTTTGATGCATGTAGTCATTAGATTCACTGTTTTATAGAATCTCTTTAATGTGCCACTAATTTTCAATTCCTGTTACTACTATGTTACTTCATGACCCTACTCCCTCTCTCTATATTTCTACTTTTCTTTACAACTGCAATCCTTCCCCACTGTTAAAATTCTGTACTTTCTGTTGAGAAAGTTTTTTCAGCTCCTTCAGTTCACTAGAATAGAACGTTGGTAACACATAGCCATACTATTTCCAAATATACTCAACCAGTTAAGCTGTATTACAGTGGATAATGCAACACTGTCCATATACTCTTGCATATTTAAAAACTCTGGCCTTTTAATTTAAAATATAGCTTATAAGTGATATTGGTTGTATTGTAACTATAGTATGTTTTAAATTCTGAGAAAATCCTTCTAAATCATTCTGAACATAGAGACAACCAATTTTAAACAAGTAGAGACTCATTAAGTTAAATAAAATCAACAACCCCAAAATATCAGTAGCTTAATATATTAATAGTTTCTTTCTCCTTCTCATATCATAGTTAATAGACATACACATGAAACATATCATAGCTAACTGCATGTTGGGGGCAGGGTGTGGTAATCTGCTTCGCATGGTCACTTCACATGGGGACCCAGGAGCCTTCCTGGGTCAACTGTCTTCTAGGAGTCTCTTTTTATAAAAGCAGTATATGTATTCAATTATTTAAATGAGTCCCTACAGCCCTCAGACTCTAATTCCATTTCATATGAAGTATTAAGATTGCATCTTTCTGAAACAGAAAATCACTGAATCTAAATAAAACAGAAAAACTTTAATAGAAAACCTCTTTATAGAATAACTTCTTAGTATGCAAATAAGATAAACATAGGCATAAATGTATAAAACTGTAGTCTAAATTTTGATAGTAATTCACATTTAAGGGATAAAAGAGGGCTATTATCTATAGCACAAAAACATGTACATCCTTGCAGGAAAGGAACAATACTTTATTTCACCATACCACAGAGGCCAAAAATAATTAACTGTATAAAATGTAATCATAGTTATTAATCCCTCAAATTTCCTAACTTTGTATACAAAGCTAGTAAAGTCTGATACACTAGTATGAATGTCCAGATAGCACAGCAATACTTTAACTCACATAGTCCATTTAATGTGAGCTATGATGTTTGGGTACAGATAAAGATGAGTTAGGAAGTATTTTTTCAGCCTTATGAATTAGGACAGACACAGTGCACTCTATTGCCATTCGGTTCCTAAAGCTTATCTAAATTATCCGACCTACTGGAGACCTTACAAAGTAAATGCAACTCTTGTGATTCAATTCCTATACAAGGGCTCAATGTTTTCCACTAGACTTTTGTTTTCTTATAGTAGTTATTTCAAACAACTTTTTCCTCACTCTAGTAAATAATCCAAAATCTACACGAAACTGCATTTGGCAAGCTAAGCCACGGTTTTCTAATTAACAAGAGAGTTGGTCATAATGAAATGGGATAATTCCCAATGCTGTAACTGAATTCTCTGAAAGAACCTGCCTATCACTGGTTCTTGAGGAGATGTGAAGAGGAGACACTCCGGGCAAATGCACATGTAATAGAATATTAAAATATTAAGTCCTTCTGTTTCAATTTCAATTGAGACAAAAGATATGATACACATCAAGTATAGAAATGAGTGCAAGACAGATGACCATATACAACATTTATAAAGAAAATGGCAATAGCAACAATTCTTGGACTCCTCAAGCAAATCAGAAATAATAAACTGAGGCAAGGTATGGAGAGAGTAGATTTCTGAGAAGACCCATTGGTAGAAATCCCCAGCCTCCCCCAAGAGGGATAGGATAAGTGTGGAAGGTCCTAACTCTTTCATCTGAAGCCTTAGAATGGGCATTTCCATTGCTCTACTCCCAGATCCTAGAATGTCCATTCCCTAAAGTTTGAAGTTACAGAGAATGCCTCAGGGTCTTAAGGAGACTTGTGGCAGCAGAATAAATGTGGCTCTGTTGGGACTGGCCTTCATATCCAGAGACTGTCAGGTTCAAGGTGGTGAGCCATACCAGAAAGAGAAAAAGCAAGACTGGAGCCATTTTAAGTCCAAGTTTTAAATCCAGGAGAAAAGGTAGGAAACACCAATAGCTTATTTGTGGAGTGGACTACCAGAAAACCAGGGGCTAAAGGAAGAGCAGTAGATTGGGAAATGGATTGCACTGCACATATCCTGAGAGACAGAGCTGGACAAGTCTTTAGTGATGGAATCTTCAGGAAACACACACACACACACACACACAGGTACCCATAAGAAAAAGAAATCAGCATGTAACATCTACCAGGCCCTAAAAGCTTGAAGTCAGCTTATGACATCACCAGATATCGCCCAGGTAAGATACTTCTCTGTTCTACATCATTTTTTCCCTTCTCTCCACCTATTTCCATTTGTTGAAGTTAGAGAGTGGGAGAAGAAGTGAGGTAGGAAGGGGGATGGAAAAAAAAGAAGCTGAGCATACTATCTTCTCCTTATTAGATCAAAGGATTCCATCTGCTACAGGTCTTAGGTAAAGGAAGGGAGACACTATGAACAGCTAGCTGGACCTTCCTGTAGAGGGAGACAGAGTTATAATCTTCATCAAAGCTTAATATATATTTATACCGAATGAGATTTTTACTTAATGAATTAACACTGTATTTGTAACTTAGAAGGACTAGAACCAGACTGTTGTTACCAGAGATTAGCAAGAAATGTCTTGGGCCTGCCAAGATTTAATCAAGGGTCAAGAACACTGTCCCTCTGAATAAGTTTTCATAGACAGAAAATAAAACTAAAATTATTCTTTGATTACAAATGAATCACATATGCTAAACATCCAAGTGAAACAATATTTATGATTAAAAAGAACTTGGCCCTAAATGACGTTGGGGCCCACCAGCTTTGATAAGTGAGCTAAACTACCTGTAAATCATGGATCATCTTCTTGTTTATTAAGGCCAAAGTCCATCAAGTCAGACCCTAAGGCTACAATGTTCTTTTGTTATCAGTATTCCATCTTTCTAATGGTAGTAACACATTAAGGAGAAAACCTGGTTTTTCCCCAAAGCATAAAGCATTTGACTAAAGCTTTTCAAACCTAGAGCAGGTAAGAGATAGCCACAATGCCTACGTTCTCAGGAGGCATCCATAAGATAGTCTTATTGAAACAATTAATTGGGAAATAATATTCCAAAAATGTACATCATAGAATAACCACAAAAAAGGCCACTGAATAGATAAAACATCCCAGCCATGTCTGGTTCTGATGCTTGCTCTGTCTCTTCAAATTGTGTTTTTTGCCTTTTAATATGCCTTGCAATTTTTTCTTGACAATTTTTTCTTGACAGATATAAGGTACCAAGGAAAAGAAAATGATATAAAGAGGCCCTTAGTAACATGGTGGTGAGGTGTCCATGGGAGGGAAAGCATTTTTTGGTCTTATGATTAAGTCTCAGTCTTTCAGTGAGCCTATGCCTCTGCACTTCAGGAGTGTTTCTTGGCCACAGCTCCCATCCAACCCTCAGGTGGGACAGGATAGCTAGAAGGTACTGACGTTGGGTATTTCCCTTCCCCCAAGTCAGTTAGTCTCTAGTTATCTAGTTTCCCCTGAGGGCAGGCCTTGTTAAGAAGAACAGAACTGCTCTGGGTATTTCAAAATGATTCCTCCCACTCCCCCCCACCCTCCTGCCAGAAGACTGAGCGTATTTTTCTCCCATATTTACTGTGGGAACCTGATCAAGCTCCTGGAGGTAAATCTCCCTAGTGAAGTCTTGAAATAGATTTTAATCTCTTCCAGCATTATACAAAAAACTTAACTCCTCAAAACTGTAAATCAATAGTACCCTTGTCTTTGACTCATTAGCACTCCTCTCAAAGGGTATAGTGAGAGTGAGGCAGGATGAATGCCCTTAAAATGTATTAAAAAGATATCTTCTAAACTGCAGTTTACTGGAAGAGATATGGGTTTGAACAAAAGCCAGATGTTGCAACTTTCTCCATTTTACTAAATTGATTAAACTGCAACAAATTAGGTTCTATTTGCTATGATCAGGTTCAGGGTACAAGTTCAAAGGGCTCAAAAACTGAAATTAAAAATGAGCATATTGATCTAAGGATAACTTTTCATCAAAGGCTTCTATCTCCACCATATGTGTAAATGTAAATTCTTACTTCAAGAATACAAGAAACTGCAAATTTTAGTCATTTATTTTCTAATACCTGGTCCAACATTCAAAAAGCAATCAGCTTAGGAAGCTGGTTTTGGACCCAATGTCTCCATGGCCATGAACAATGTCCCAGTATTCTTACAATTCTGAGGCCATCCTCCTAATCATTCTGAACAGAGAGGCAGCCAACTCCAAGCAGGCAGAGATTCACTAAATTACCTAAAGCATGTAAGGAAAACAGATAACTCTACTGTCATTGTGGAGACTGAAGATGTTTCTTAGAATCAGAAATTCAGTGTGACACAATGGCAAATGACTTTGCAGTTCTCCCCACACCCACAAATTAGGAAGTCAGTTTCTTGTTAGTGGACATTATGCTATCAGATACAAGGAGAATAATAATACATTCAACATGTGATTGATTACAGGTAACCAAGTGCCTGAGACAAAGAAAATAATGGCCACCCAGTGGTCATGGCCACTGAGGAATTTCATGGCAATATAAAATATCATTGTTAGCTTAGTTGCTGTCATCCTTCAGACTGTTGAGACAATGTTCTCTCAGTAGTTTTAGGCTCATAAATAGCTTGTAAGGATTTCTGGTTAACAAATATCTTCTTTACTCACCAGCTAACTCTTCAGAATTACATCCTTAAGAATCCATGGTTTTTGGCTTAAGACAGTGATGCTTAACCAAGGCTTTACATTAGACTCACCTGGTGAGTTTTTAAACCTATATATTCTCTAAGCTACATCCTCAGAGTTTCTGATTTAATTGGTTTGGGGTAGGGTACAAAAAATATTTCTTTTTTAGTAACAAACAAAGACTTCAAATGCAGCTGATTTGGGCACAGGCAGTCTTTATGGAGAAATGTAGAATTATATCTTGTCCTATGTATGTTGGAGTAAACAGAACATGAAATCCATAGGCACATTATAGAGATATGGAGGAGAAAAATGCAAAAGGACAAGGTAGAAATTTAAACTGTTCACTGCAATATTTTGCCTAGAATCAGTTCTGACTCATCATCATGGCTTAATTAGAGTGCAAAAGCCTGATGAAGAGTAGATGGACTTGGAAAAGTTTGGTACAGGTGAATTTTAGAAAACTTGTTCTGAAAGTGTTTTTCATGGTTGACTTCTTTCTGAGAAGTAGCACAAAAAATGTTTGACAAGCATTGTCTCCACCATAGTCCTTAGCTCAGCAGGTATTTTCTCTACCTCAGATGGAGAAAATATTCATGAAGACAATAAGTAACCCTGCAAAGGTCAGCCAGCATTCACTGTCACTCCAATAGGGAAAATAATAAGTTAAATGTAAGCAATGCCTTCTTTTCAAAGAGAACTAACACACATTTCCAAGTTGAGGAAGGTGGAAGAATTACCACTCTCTGAGGTAGGTCACTTAAACCCACAGATTTAACAAAATACAAAAGAGTTTATGGCAGATCCTACTTCTACATTTCAATTTCAAAAACTATGGCACTAGTAAATAAAATTTAAAACCTTTTCAGAGTGCTATAAATGTTTGTGGAGTAAACATTTATTTAAAAAATATAGCAAAACTGCTTCCACAACAAAAGGACAATATTGGCTTTCTAAAATATTACAACCAGTTTTGTTAAAAAATCAGGGCCATTTAAAGAGATAAGTTGAGTAAAAGAATTTTTCTTTCTAAACTCCAAAAGCAAAACTTTACTCCTTTGTAACTTATTATATTGAGATGCCAATAAAATATAATGTGTTCTTTGTAATTTGCAAGTGGAAATTCTTCACTTACTAGGGCATATAAGTGCTGTATATTTAAAGCAATCAGGTGTGTTTTCGATATTACACCAATGCCAGGAGATTATAATGGCAACATGTTACAAATTAAATAGCTCTGAAATAAAGATTTTATTTAATTTTTCTTTTTTTTTTAACAGAAATTAGATTTTGGAGTTAAATTATTTAGCAACCAAATGGAGAATAAGCATAAATATAAGATTGTGTTACCTCTAGATGATGTTGTTAGCAACCAAGACTAATGACTGGGGACGGAGTCAAGATGGTGGTGGGGGAAGACACTGAGTTAGCATCTCCACACAACTAGGGTGCCTGCCTGCCGCTGGTGGGAGACCCTGACACCCAAGGAGATGGGAGAAACGCCCAAGTGAGCAGGTAGGATGTGGGGGCGACAGAGGGGGAGGAGAAGTAGAGACCAGACAGGATTCACACCCCTGATCCTGGGGAGATCAGGAGAGGTAGGCGGGCAGGGCCCTCCAGGAGGAGCAGGAGAGGAGCAGAGAGTAATCTCCCAGCCCACTCGGGCTGAGAAAACTGCTGAGCTCCCAGACCAGTCCCCTGCCCTCTAAAGCCCCCTTCAGGCTGCGTGGGTCATGGGGGCATAGGAAGAGGGCCGGGGAGATCGGGAGAGGCAGGTGGGAGGGGCCCTCTGGGAGCAGAGGAGCAGGAGAGGAGGGCGTTTGCCCTGCCCACTGGAGCCCAGGAAGCCTGCTGGGCTCCCACGTGAGGTCGCCTGCCCTCTGAGACCACTGGGGGGCGTGCCTGGGCCCCTTCTGTTCCTTCAGCCTAAGCCCTACTTCTCACAGCCCCCAGGGCCTTTTCCAGCCCTGTGGGTCCTAAGCATAGGCCCCGCCCACCACCTACACCTGCCCTTGCATAGGCCCCACCCTCTACAGCCAAGGACTTTTCCCTGTTTTTTTTTTTCCTCATTTTCCTCCACCTCTTTTTAACTATTGTGGTACTGTTATAATTTCTGGTTCTTCAATCATTTATATTTTTATTTTTATATTCTTTCTAACATATGTTTTCTACTGTAATTTTATTTTTTATTTTGTTATTGTTCTCTCCTTTTTTTTCTTTTGCCACCCCACCCCAGTGTCAGAAGCCTCAGGCCAAACAACCAGTGAGACAGGAACACAATTTCACTTAAAAAAAAAAAAAAAGAGAGAGAAAAATATGTCACAGATGAAGGAGCAAGGTAAAAACCTACAAGACCAAATAAATGAAGAGGATATAGGCAGCCTACCTGAAAAACAATTCAGAGTAATGACACTAAAGATGATCCAGAATCTCAGAAATAGAATGGAGGCATGGATTGAAAAATACAAGAAATGTTTAACAAAGATCTAGAAGAACTAAAGAACAAACAAACAGAGATGAACAACACAATAACTGAAATGAAAAATACACTAGAAGGAATCAATAACAGAATAAATGATGTATAAGAACAAATAAATGAGCTGGAAGACAAAATGGAGGAAACAACTGCCAAGGAGCAGAATAAAGTAAAAAGAATGAAAAGAATTAAAGACAATCTCAGAGACCTCTGGGATAACACTACATGCACCAGTATTCGAATTACAGGGGTCCCAGAAGAAGAAAAGAAAAAGAAAGGGACTGAGAAAATCTTTGAAGAGATTATAGTTGAAAACTTCCCTAACATAGGAAAGGAAATAGTCACCCAAGTCCAGGAAGCACAGAGAGTCCCATACAGGATAAACCCTAGGAAAAATACAACAAGACACATATTAATCAAACTAACAAAAATTTAATTCAAAGAAAATATCTTAAAAGCAGCAAGGGGAAAACAAAAAATAACATACAAAGGAATCCCCATAAGGTTATCAGCTGATTTTTCAGCGGAAACTCTGCAGGCCAGAAGGGAGCGGCAGTATATACTTAAAGTGATGAAAGGGAAAAATCTACAATCAAGATTACTCTACCCAGCAAGGATCTCATGCAGATTTGATGGAGAAGTCAAAAGCTTTTAAGACAAGCAAAAGCTAAGAGAATTCTGCACCACCAAACCAGCTTTACAACAAATGCTAAAGAAATTTCTCTAGGTGGGAAACACAAGAGAAGAAAAAGACCCACAAAAACAAACCCAAAACAATTAAGAAAATGGTAATAGGAACATACATATTGATAATAACCTTGAATGTAAATGAATTAAATGCCCCAACCAAAAGACACAGATTGGCTGACTGGATACAAAAACAAGACCCATATATATGCTGTCTACAAGAGACCCATTTCAAACCTAGGGACACATACAGACTGAAAGTGAGGGGACAGAAAAAGATATTCCATGCAAATGGAAATCAAAGGAAAGCTGGAGTAGCAATTCTCAAATCACACAAAATAGACTCTAAAATAAAGATTATTACAAGAGACAAAGAAGAACACCACATAATGATCAAGGGATCAATCTGAGAGAAGATATAGCAATTGTAAATATTCATGCACCCAACATAGGAGCACTTCAATACAAGAGGCAAATGCTAACAGCCATAAAAGGGGAAAACGACAGTAACACAATCATAGTAGGAGACTTTGACACCCCACTTTCACCAATGGGCAGACCATCCAAAATGAAAATAAATAAGGAAACACTGGCTTTAAATGATACATTAAACATGATGGACTTAATTGGTATTTATAGGACATTCCATCCAACAACAACAGAATACACTTTCTTCTCAAGTGCTCAGGGAACATTCTCCAGGATAGATCATATCTTGGGTCACAAATCAAGCCTTGGTAAATTTAAGAAAATGGAAATCATATCAAGCATCTTTCTGACCACAACGCTATGAGACTGGAAATCAACTACAGGAAAAACACTGTAAAAAACCACAAATACATGGTGGCTAAACAGTGTATTACTAAATAACCAAGAGATCACTGATGAAATCAAAGAAGAAATAAAAAAAATACCTAGAAACCAATGACAACAAAAACACCAAAACCTATGGGATGCAGCAAAAGCAGTTCCAAGGGAGAAGTTTATAGCAATTCAATCTCACCTCAAAAAACAAGAAACATCTCAAATAAACAATGTAACCCGACACTTAAAACAAATAGAGAAAGAAGAAAAAAGAAAATCCAAATTCAGTAGAAGGAAATAAATCATAAAATCAGAGCAGAAATAAATGAAATAGACACGAAGAAAACAATAGCAAACATCAATAAAACTAAAAGCTGGTTCTTCGAGAAAATAAACAAAATTGATAAACCCTTAGCCAGACTCATCAAGAAAAAAAGGGAGAGGATGCAAATCAATAAAATTAGAAATGAAAAAGGAGAAATCACAACTGACACCGCAGAAATACAAAGGATTATAAGAGACTACTACAAACAACTCTATGCCAATATAATGGACAACCATGAAGAAATGGACAAATTCTTGGAAAGGTACAATTTTCCAAGAATGAACCAGGAAGAATTAGAAAATATAACAGACCTATCAAAAGAAAAGAAATTGAAACTGCAGTTAAAAATCTTCCAACAAACAAAAGTCCAGGACCAGATGGCTTCACAGGCGAATTCTATCGAACATTTAGAAAAGAGCTAACACCAATCCTTCTCAAACTCTTCCAAAAAATTGCAGAGGGAGAAACACTCCCAAATTCATTCTAAAAAGCCACCATCACCTTAATACCCAAACCAGAAAAAGATACCACAAAAAAAGAAAATTATAGACCAATATCACTGATGAACATAGATGCAAAAATCCTAACAAAATACTAGCAAACAGAATTCAAAAACACATTAAAAGGATCATACACCATGATCAAGTGGGATTTATCCCAGGGATGCAAGGATTCTTCAATATATGCAGATCAAACCATGTGATACACCACATTAAGAAATTAAGTAATAAAAACCATAAGATCATCTCAATAGATACAGAAAAAGCTTTTGACAAAATTCAACCCCCATTTATGATAAAAACTCTCCAGAAAATGGGCATAGAGGGTACCTACCTCAACATTATAAAGGCCATATATGACAAACGCACAGCAAGCATCATACTGTATGGTGAAAAACTGAAAGTATTCCTACTAAGATCAGGAAAAAGACAAGGATGCACACACTCGCCACTCTTATTTAACACAGTTTTGGAAATCCTAGACACAGCAATCAGAGAAGGAAAAGGAATAAAATGAATACAAATTGGAAAAGAAGAAGTAAAACTGTCCCTCTTTGCAGATGACATGATACGGTACATAGAAATTCCTAAAGATGCCAAGAGAAAGCTGCTAGAACTAATTAATGAATTTGCTAAGGTTGCAGGATACAAAATTAATGCACAGAAATCTCTGGCATTCCTATACACCAACAATGAAAAATCAGAAAGATAAATTAAGGAAACAATCCCATTTACCACTGCAACAAAAAGAATAAAATATCTAGGAATAAACCTGCCTAAGGAGGCAAAAGACTTGTACTCAGAAAACAATAAAACACTGATGAAAGAAATCAAAGATGACATAAGCAGATGGAGAAATATACAATGTTCTTCGATTGGAAGAATCAATATTGTGAAAATGACTATACTACCCAAAGCAATCTACAGATTCAATGCAATCCCTATCAAATTACCAGTGGCATTCTTCACAGAATTAGAACAAAAAATTATACAATTCATATGGAAACACAAAAGACCCTGAATAGCCAAAGAAAACTTGAGAAAAAAAACAGTGTTGGAGGAATCAGGCTCCCCAACTTCAAATTATACCACAAAGCTACAGTGATCAAGAAAGCATGGTACTGGCACAAAAACAGAAATATATATCAATGGTACAGGATAGCATGCCCAGAGATAAACCCACGCACATATGGTCACCTAATTTACGACAAGGGAGGCAAGAATATACAATGGAGAAAGGACAGTTTCTTCAATAAGTGGTGCTGTGAAAACTGGAGAGCTACATGTAAAAGAATGAAGTTAGAACACTACCTAACACCATACACAAAAATAAACTCCAAATGGATTAAGGACCTAAATGTAAGGCCAGACACTATAAAAGTCTTAGAGGAAAACAGGAAAAACACTCTTTGACATAAACCACAGCAAGATCTTTTTTGACCCACCTCCTAGAGTAACGGAAATAAACAAACGGGACTTAATTAAACTTAATAGCTTTTGCACAGCAAAAGAAACCATAAACAAGACAAAAAGACAACCCTCAGAATGGGAGGAAATATTTGCAAATGAAACAACAGACAAAGGATTAATCTCCAAAATATACAAACAGCTCATGGAGCTCAATACCAAATAAACAAACAATCCAATTAATAAATGGGCAGAAGACCTAAACAGACCTTTCACCAAGGAAGACTTACAGATGGCCAAGAGGCACATGAAAAGATGCTCAACATCACTAATTATTGGAGAAATGCAAATCAAAACTACAATGACGTATCACCTCACACCAGTCAGAATGGCCATTATCAAAAAATCTAGAAACAATAAACGCTGGAAAGGGTGTAGTGAAAAGGGAACCCTTCTGCACTGTCGGTGGGAATGTAAATTGATACACCCACTATGGAAAACAGTATGGAGCTTCCTTAGAAAACTAAAAATAGAACTACCATATGACCCAGCAAACCCACTACTGGGCATATACCCTGAGAAAACCATAATTCAAACAGAGACATGCATCACAATGTTTACTACAGCACTAATTACAATAGCCAGGACATGGAACCAACCTAAATGTCCACAAACAGATGAATGGATAAAGAAGATGTGGCACATATATACAATGGAATATTATTCAGCCATAAAAAGAAAGGAAACTGAGTTATTTGTAGTGAGGTGGATGGACCTAGAGTCTGTCATACAGAGTGAAGTCAGAGAAAAACGAATACCATATTCTAACACATGTATATGGAATCTAAAAAAAAAAAAAATGGTACTGATGAACCTAGTTGAAGGGCAGGAATAAAGATGTAGACATAGAGAATGGACTTGAGGACACAGGGTGGGAGGCGGAAGCTGGGGCAAAGTGAGAGTAGCATCAACATATATACACTACTGAATGTAAAATATCTAGCGGGAAGCAGCAGCATAGCACAGGGAGATTGCTGGGTGCTTTGCAATGCCCTAGAGGGGTGGGATAGGGAGAATGGGAGGGCAGTTCAAGAGGGAGGGGATATGGGGCCATAGGTATGCATATGGCTGATTCACTTTGGCTTCACAACAGTATTGTGAAGCAATTATATTCCAATAAAGATCTGTTTAAAAAAAAAGACTATGGGTGGGATATACAAATTACTGCCCCAAGGTGAGTTGCAACTCCATCTGCTCTTCCCTATGCAATTTCTTGAAGCAATTCTCACTGCTAATTAACCATGAAAAGTTGTGCTGTGAACCTTTCACCTGACTTTGGAAAGAGTAAAAGTTCTTAAGGAGTGCTCAGAGCAATGTATTTGGAATCAATTGCCATTTCACAGGGTCTCAAACTGTGATTTTTCTGCTCTTGGGGAGGAAACTTTTTTACTTTTTCCTGGCTAATATACACAAACACATCTACTAGACTGTTTTGAGTCATCTGGTTTGCTTCTCGCATAAACCTTAGTTCATTAGATGATCAGACACAGGAGGAAGGCAGATCTGACTCCATCCTTACATGCAGACAGTGCTGGAGGGGGTCTATCTTACCATGCAGAGCCCAGGCTCCAGAGTCAAAACTTCTTGCTGGGGCTTCCCTGGTGGCGCAGTGGTTGAGAGTCCGCTTGCTGATGCAGGGGACACGGGTGCGTGCCCCACTCCAGAAAGATCCCACATGCCGCGGAGCGGCTGGGCCCGTGAGCCATGGCCGCTGAGCCTGCGCGTCCGGAGCCTGTGCTCTGCAATGGGAGGGGCCACAACAGTAAGAGGCCCGTGTATCGCAAAAAAACAAAAAAAAACAAACAAAAAAAAACAAACAACTTCTTGCTGCTTCTTCTGGCCTCACAAATTAGAAAACTGACTCTCAGCCTTGGTGGTAGATTGGAGTCATCTGGAGAACTTTAAAAAATGCTGAAATCTGGGTCCCACCTCCAGAGATTTTAGTTTAATTGGTTTCGGGTGAAGCTTGAGCACTGGATATTTTTAAGTTCCCCCAGGTGATTTTAATGTGCAGCCAAGGCTGAGAACAACTGACTTAGAAGGAGGCTCTAATTAGATCTGATTATCGATTGGAAAGACACTATTAAGACTAGCTCCTTAGGTCCTGGTTGCCTTCAGAAATTACAAGAAGCCTATGACTCTGAGTCCTAACTGTGATCCCTGTAATACATTTCCATACAATCCCTCAACTAACATTTACCCACTCCTCTCTCACTTCCAAATATTCTTGCACTTTGCCCTGGGAAACTCACAGTCTGTCATCAGCAAAATCACCTGACTCAGTAACCACAACTTGTTACTACCAATAACCTCAGGCATTCCAGTCTCAGTTTCTAATATCCCCCTGCCACAACTAAGATATTGTTGGATCCTTTTTATCCCAACTCCAACAATTATTTGCTTCACTGGAACCTCTAATCTATTGATTTTTTTCCCCATCACCCCCTTCATAATATTTTTTCATCCTTACTCTATTTAGATTCCATGGTTCATCAAAATACTCATTTCTTCATCTTTCCCCTCTGTATACTAACTTGGCAAGATTCCAACTCTGGTTAACTTCTAGTTCTCACCTACTTCCTAACTACCTGAGCAGCTCAATCTTGCTAAGGAAAATCTTAGAGCCATGTTGGTCTCAGCTTAAGTACATGACCACAGACCTCAAGGGGAGAGGTAATATTGCCTGGAATTCCATGAAAGTACCATAGTAAAATTATCCTCCCATTCTCTTTGATGACAAGTTCTCACCTGTGATAACATCCAAAACCCCATCTTCCCTCCTAACTCTTACCTAATTTCTTTACACTTAATTCTATAGGGAAAACAGGAACACCAGAGATAACTTCATCTCTCCACCATCTCATCAAGGTCAAAAATGACCTCCACGTTGCAAATCCAAATGTCAATGCTCAGTTTTTTTAACTGACATCTCCACTTAAATATCTAACACAAATTCCATATTTAGCATACTTCAAAGAAAAGTCGTGATCTAATTATACCCTAAAACATGCTTTTTCCCTAATCTTAATAAAACGGCACTTTCATTTTTTAAAAATATCCAGATCAAAGTCATTGAACCCCTCTGTAACTCATCTCTTGCTCTCTATATTTAAAATAAACCTAGGACCCAACCACTTTTCATATCATCCAACATTATTAACCTAGTGAGTCTCTTGCCTATACTACTGACATTCATCTTAGCAGGCTACCTATTTCCATCATTGTTTCTACTACAGTCAATGAGAATGATATTTTTAAAATGTAAATCAGAGTATGTCATTGCTCTGCTCCAAATCCTCCAGTGGCTTCCATCTCATTCAGAATTATCCCATCGGCAATCTTCACCAAAGCCTTCAGAGGCCTGACATACTTAACCCCATTCCTGTACCTTCCTAATACTCTGCTCCTTCTTGCAGCTGTTTCCTATCACTCTCACCCACAGTCATGCCTTTCCAACCAGACTGTCCTTTCTACCCCAAGCAAAATAGTTTCAAAACTTTTTTAGGGTCTTTGAATTTATTTTATTCCCCCTTGCTAGAATACTCTTTCCCCAAATATTATCCTGGCTCTCTCATTCTTTTCATTCAGGTAGAAAAGTCACATAACCAGAGAGGTGTTCTTCAGTTATACCATATAAAGGAATCCCAAGACCTCCATCCCCAGTCTCACCACTATCTACCTCATTACTATACTTTATATTGTCTTTATTGCCCTAAAATGATACTTGTTTATTTGCTATCTACCTCCAAATTAAGTTCCATTATAGCAGATATTGTTTCTTTTATTCATTATTTTATCCTCAACTATGTTCTTAATAATATTAAATAACAGAAAAGTAAACATTTTTCAGTTTTCCCATTTATAAAATGAGAAATATTACCTGATTATTATCAATATTAAATGCATTTATATATGTAGATTGCCAGGCATACAATAAGCCCTTGATAGAAGTAAAAATAAAACTATGGGAAGGAATATGCCAATTTGTGACAAAGATGACAAACATTAGTTATTCATTTTTAAGTAACAAATCATCCTGTGGAGTTTCATACAACTTCAGTTTGCAGTTGAATTCCTGCCTTACACTTCAGCATCACTTCTCTGGGTTGATATTTCCCCCTTGTGAGTATCGCAGAAATTATTAAAAAAGATAAAATCATGCAGTAGCTCAATTTTGTAATAAAAATAATATAAAAATTTTGCTACTCTTCATCTCATGACTTTATCCCTTGAATGTTTACATTTTAAAAGGAAATATACAAATGAAACTAACAGAAGAGTATAAATACCAAATTCACATATTAAAAACAGAAAATATTTCAGTGACATCACCACAATGGACAAATAAGATATCTCTTTCTCATATCCCACCCACCCCCACCAACACCAGTAATTTGGTATCCATCCATGGACTAATATGCTTTGTAGGAAACGTGAGACCCAGATAAGTGACTATGAAACCCTAGTGCAGACCAAGAGCAAGGAGGGCTGCTTTGAGAAGACAGGCCTGAACCAAACAAATAAATCACCAAACATGGCCCCAGCCATATCCCAGAAACAACTCTGTACTCCTGAAAAATCAGCTACAGACCCATTTGGCTTTGGTTCTGCTGTCAGCACCAAACCCAAAGACATAGAAATCTGCAACTTACCCAGTAAATAATACAAATTAGCTGTTTTAAGGAAGTTCAATGAGCTACAAGAAAACACAAAGAGACAATTCAATGAAACCAGAAAAATATATACGAACAAAATGAGAAGTTTAACAAAGAAGTGAAAATTATAAAAAGATATCAAACAGAAATCCTGGAGCTAAAGAATACAATGAATGAATAAATGTGTGTGTGTGTGTGTGTGTGTGTGTGTGTATCAACATCAGAATGAACAAGCAGAGGAGACCTTCATGATGGTGGAGGAGTAAGATGTGGAGATCACCTTCCTCCCCACAAATACATCAGAAATACATCTACATGTGGAACAACTCTTACAGAACACCTACTGAATGCTGGCAGAAGACCTCAGACTTCCCAAAAGGCAAGAAACTCCCCACGTACCCGGGTAGGGCAAAAGAAAAAAGAAAAACAGATGTAAAAGAATAGGAGCAGGACCTGCACCTCTGGGAGGGAGCTGTGAAGGAGGAAAAGTTTCCACATAATAGGAAGCCCCTTAACTGGTGGAGACAGGGTGTGGTGGGAGGGAAGCTTTGGAACCACAGAGGAGAGCACAGCAATAGGGGTTCAGAGGGCAAATTGGAGAGATTCCTGCACAGAGGATTGGTGCTGACCAGCACTCACCAGCCTGAGAAGCTTGTCTGCTCCCCCGCTGACAAGGTGGGTGGGGGCTGGGAGCTGAGGCTTGGGCTTTGGAGGCCAGATCCCAGGGAGAGGACTGGGATTGGCTGTGTGAACACAGCCTGAAGGGGCTAGTGCACCACAGCCTGTCGGGAGGCAGTCTGGGAAAAAGTCTTGAACTGCCTAAGAGGCAAGAGACCATTGTTTCAGGGTGCAAGAGAAGAGGGGATTCAGAGCACCGCCTAAACGAGCTTCAGAGACCGGCACTAGTCATGCTATCAGCCCAGACACCACAGATGGGCATGAAACGCTAAGGCTGCTGCAGCAGCCACCAAGAAGCCTGTGTGCAAGCACAGGTCACTATCCACACCTCCCCTCCCAGAAGCCTGTGCAGCCCACCACTGCTAGGGTCCCGTGATCCAGGGACAACTTCCCCAGGAGAACACACAGCACACCTCAGGCTGTTGCAAAGTCATGGTGGCCTCTGCCGCCGCAGTCTCACCCAGCATTCCATATGTCTCCCTCCCCCCAGCCTGAGTGAGCCAGAGCCCCCCAATCAGCTGCTACTTTAACTCCGTCCTGTCTCGGCATGGAACAGACACCCTCAGGCATCCTACCTGCAGAGGCAGGGCCAAATCCAAAGCTGAACACCAGGAGCTGTGCAAACAAAGAAGAGAAAGGGAAATCTCTCCCAGTAGCCTCAGGAGCAGCAGATTAAATCTCCACAGTCAACTTGATGTACCCTGCATCTCTGGAATACCTGAATAGACAATGAATCATCCCAAAATTGAGGTGGTAGATTTTGGGAGCAACTGTAGACTTTGGGTTTGCTTTCTGCATCTAATTTGTTTCTGTTTTTATGTTTATCTGAGTTTAGTAATTAGAGTTTATTATCATTGGTAGATTTGTTTATTGATTTGATTGTTCTCTTCCTTTTTTTTCTTTATATATATATATATATTTTTTTTCCTTTTCCTCTTTCTGTGAGTGTGTATGTGTATGCTTCTTTGTGTGATTTGTCTATATAGCTTTGCTTTTACCATTTGCCCTGGCGGTCTGTCGACTGGTGTTTTTTTTCTCTTTTTGTTTTTTGTTTATTTCTGTTTTTCTTAGCATAGTTTTTAGCACTTGTTATCATTGGTGGATTTGTTATTTGGTTTGGTTGCTCTCTTCTGTCTTGCTTGCTTTTTTATTACTTTTTAATTTTTTTTGTTTCTAATAATTTAAAAAAATTTTATTTAATAACTTTACTTAATTTTTTCTTTATTTCTTTTTTTCTCCCTTTTCTTCTGAGCCATGTGTCTGACAGGGTCTTTGTGCTCTGGCTGGGTGTCAGGCCTGTGCCTCTGAGGTGGGAGAGCCGAGTTCAGGATATTGGTCCACCAGAGACCTCCCAGCTCCATGTAATATTAAATGGCAAAAGCTCTCCCAGAGATCTCCTTCTCAATGCCAAGACTCAGCTCCAGGCAATGACCAGCAAGCTACAGTGCTGGACACCCTATGCCAAAAAACTAGCAAGACAGGAACACAACCCCACCCATTAGCTGAGAGGCTGCCGAAAACCATAATAAGGTCACAGACACCCTAAAACACATGAGCGGAAGTGGTCCTGCCCACCAGAAAGACAAGATACAGCTTCATCCACCACAACACAGGTACCAGTCCCTTCCACCAAGAAGCCTGCACAACCCACTGAACCAAACTTAGCCACTGGGGGCAGACACCAAAAACAACAGGAACTATGAACCTGCAGCCATGGAAAAGGAGACCCAAAACACAGTAAGTTAAGCAAAATGAGAAGACAGAGAAACACACAGCAGATGAAGGAGTAAGGTAAAAACCCACCAGACCAAACAAATGAAGAGGAAATAGGCAGTCTACCTGAAAAAGAATTCGGAGTAATGATAGTAAAGATGATCCAAAATCTTGGAAATAGAATGGATAAAATGCAAGAAACGTTTAACAAGGACCGAGAAGAACTAAAGAGCAAACAAACAATGATGAACAACACAATAAGTGAAATTAAAAATTCTCTAGAAAGAATCAATAGCAGAATAACTGAGGCAGAAGAACAGATAAGTGACCTGGAAGATAAAACAGTGGAAATAACTACTTCACAGCAAAATAAAGAAAAAAAGAAAGAAAAGAATTGAAGACAGTCTTAGAGACCTCTGGGAAAACATTAAACGCACCAAATTAGAATTATAGGGGTCCCAGAAGAAGAAGAGAAAAGAAAGGGAAGGAGAAAATATTTGAAGAGATTATAGTTGAAAACTTAACTAATATGGGAAAGTAAACAGTCAATCAAGTCCAGGAAGCGCAGAGAGTCCCACATGAAAAATCCAAGGAGAAACATGCCAAGATACATATTAATCAAACTATTAAAAACTAAATACAAAGAAAAAATATAAAAAGCAGCAAGGGAATAACAACAAATAATATACAAGGGAATCTCCATAAGGATAACAGCTGATCTTTCAGCAAGCCAGAAGGGAGTGGCAGGACATATGTAAAGTGATGAAAGGGAAAAACCTACAACAAAGATTACTCTACCCAGCAAAGATCTCATTCAGATTCGATGGAGAAATTAAAATTTTACAGACAAGCAAAAGCTAAGAGAATTCAGCACCACTAAACTAAGGTTAAAACAAATGCTAAAGGAATTTCTTTAGGCAGGAAACACAAGATCCACAATAACAAACCCAAAACAATTAAGAAAATGGTAATCGGAACATACATATTGATAATTACCTTAAATGTGAATGGATTAAGTGCTCCAACCAAAAGACACAGGTTTGCTGAATGGATACAAAAACAAGACCCATATATATGCTGTCTACAAGAGACCCACTTCAGACCTAGAGACACATACAGACTGAAAGTAAGGGGATGGAAAAATATATTCCATACAAATGGAGATCAAAAGAAAACTTGAGTAGCAATTCTCAAATCAGACAAAATGGACTTTAAAAGAAAGACTATTACAAGAGACAAAGAAGGACACTACATAATGATCAAGGGATCAATCCAAGAAGATATAACAATCGTAAATATTTATGTACCCAACATAGGAGCACCTCAATACATGCGGTAAATGCTAACAGCCATAAAAGGAGAAATCGACAGTAACACAGTCACAGTAGGGGACGTTAACACCCCACTTTCATCAATGGACAGATCATCCAAAATGAAAATAAATAAGGAAACACAAGCTTAAAATGATACATTAAACATGATGGACTTAATTTATATTTATAGGACATTCCATCCAAAAACAACAGAATACACTTTCTTCTCAAGTGCTCATGGAATCGTCTCCAGGATAGATCACATCCTGGGTCACAAATCAAGCCTTGGTAAATTTAAGAAAATTGAAATCATATCAAGTATCTTTTCCAACCACAACACTATGAGAGTAGATATCAATTACAGGAAAAATCTATAAAAAATACAAACACATGGAGGCTAAAGAATACACTACTAAATAAGCAAGAGATCCCTGAAGAAATCAAAGAGGAAATTAAAAAATACCTAGAAACAAATGACAATGAAAACACGATGACCCAAAACCTATGGAATGCAGCAAAAGCAGTTCTAAGAGGGAAGTTTATAGCAATAGAATTCTACCTCAAGAAACAAGAAACATCTCAATTAAACAACCTATCCTTACATCTAAAGCAATTAAAGAAAGAAAAACAAAAACCCCAAAGTTAGCAGAAGAAAAGAAATCACAAAGATTAGATCAGAAATAAATGAAAAAGAAATGAAGGAAATGATAGCAAAGATCAATAAAACTAAAATCCTGTTCTTTGAGAAGACAAACAATATTGATCAACCATTAGCCAGACGCATCAAGAAAAAAAGGGAGAAGACTCAAATCAACAGAAGTGGAAATGAAAAAGGAGAAGTAACAACTGACACTGCAGAAATACAAAGGATCATGAGAGATTACTACAAGCAACTCTATGCCAATAAAAAGGACAACCTGAAGAAATGGACAAATTCTTAGAAAAACACAACTTTCTGAGACTGAACCAGGAGGAAATAGAAAATATAAACAGACCAATCACAAGCACTCAAATTGAGACTGTGATTAAAAATCTTCCAACAAACAAAAGTCCAGGAGCAGATGGCTTCACAGGCAAATTCTATCAAACATTTAGAGAAGAGCTAATACCTATCGTTCTGAAACTCTTCCAAATTATAGCAGAGGAAAGAACACTCCCAAAGTCATTCTACGAGGCCACCATCATCCTGACACCAAAACCAAAGATGTCACAAAGAAAGAAAACTACAGGCCAATATCACTGATGAACACAGAAGCAAAAATTCTGAACAAAATACTAGCAAACAGAATGCAACAGCACATTAAAAGTATCATACACCATGATCAAGGGGTATTTATCCCAGGAATGCAAGGATTCTTCAGTATACACAAATCAATCACTGTGAAACACCATATTAACAAATTGAAGGAGAAAAACCATATGATCATCTCAATAGATGCAGAAAAAGTTTTTGACAACATTCAACACCCATTATAATAAAAACCTGCCAGAATGTAGGCATACAGGGAACTTACCTTGACGTAATAAAGCCATATATGACAAACACACAGCCAACATTGTTCTCAACAGTGAAAAACTGAAATCATTTCCTCTAAGATCAGGACCAAGAGAAGAATGTCCACTCTCACAACTATTATTCAACATAGTTTTGAAAGTTTTAGCACAGCAATCTGAGAAGAAAAAGAAATAAAAGGAATCCAAAAAAGAATAGAAGAAGTAAAACTGTCACTGTTTGCAGATGACATGATACTATACATAGAGAATCCTAAAGATGCTACCAGAAAACTACTAGAGCTAATCAATGAATTTGGTAAAGTTGCAGGATACAAAATTAATGCACAAAAATCTCTTGCATTCCTATACACTAATGATGAAAAATCTGAGAGAGAAATTAAAGAAACACTCCCATTTACCCTTGCAACAAAAAGAATAAAATACCTGGGAATAAACCTACTTAAGGAAACAAAAGGCCTGCATACAGAAAACTATAAGACACTGCTGAAAGAAATTAAAAATGATACAAACAGATAGAGAGATATACCATGTTCTTGGATTGGAAGAAACAACATTGTGAAAATGATTATACTACCCAAGGCAATCTACAGACTCAGTGCGATTCCTATCAAACTACCACTGGCATTTTGCACAGAACTAGAACAAAAAATTTCACAATTTGTATGGAAACACAAAAGACCCCAAACAGCCAAAGCACTCTTGAGAAAGAAAAACGAAGCTGGAGGAATCAGGCTCCCTGACTTCTGACTATACTACAAAGCTACAGTAATCAACACACTATGGTACTGGCACAAAAACAGAAATATAGATCAATGGAACAGGAAAGAAAGCCCAGAGAAAAACCCATGGACATATCGTCACCATATTTTTTTAAAGGAGTCAAGAACATACATTGGAGAAAAGACAGCCTCTTCAATAAGTGGTGCTGGGAAAACTGGACAGCTACATGTAAAACAATGAAATTAGAACACTCCCTAACACCATGCACAGAAAAAACTCAAAATTGATTAAAGACCTAAATGAAAGACCAGACACTATAAACCTCTTAGAGGAAATCATATGCAGAACACTGTATGACGTAAATCACAGCAAGATCCTTTTTGCCCCAACTCCTAGAGAAATGGAAATAAAAACAAAAATAAACAAATGGGACCTAATGAAACTTCAAAGCTTTTGCACAACAAAGGAAACCATAAACAAGACGAAAAGACAACCCTCAGAATGAGTGAAAATATTGGCAAATGAAGCAACTGACAAAGGATTAATCTCCAAAATATACAAGCAGCTCACACAGCTCAATATCAAAAAAAAAAAAAAAAAAGACCCAATCCAAAAATGGGCAGAAGACCTAAATAGACATTTCTCCAAAGAAGACACACAGATTGCCAACAAACACATGGAAGGATGGTCAACATCATTAGTCAGTAGAGCAATGCAAATCAAAACTACAATGATGTATCACCTCACAGCAGTCAGAATGGCCATCACCAAAATATCTACAAACAGTAAATGCTGTAGAGGGTGTGGAGAAAAGGGAACCCTCTGGCACTGTTGGTGGGAATGTAAATTGATACACCCACTATGGAGAACAGTATGGAGGATCCTTAAAAAACTAAAAATAGAACTACCATACAACCCAACAATTCCACTACTGGGCATATTCCCTGAGAAAACCATAATTCAAAAAGTGGGGGCTTCCCTGGTAGCGCAGTGGTTGAGGGGTCCGCCTGCCGATACAGGGGACGCGGGTTCGTGCCCCGGTCTGGGAGGATACCGCATGCTGCGGAGCGGCTGGGCCCATGAGCCATGGCCACTGAGCCTGCGTCCGGAGCCTGTGCTCTGCAACTGGAGGGGCCACAGCAGTGAGAGGCCCGCGTATCCCCCCAAAAAAACAAAAAGTGTCATGTACCACAATGTTCATTGCAGCTCTATTTATAACAGCCAGGACATGGAAGCAACCTAAGTGTCCATCGACAGATGAATTCATAAAGAAGATGTCGCACATATATACAATAGAATATTACTGGGCCATAAAAAGAAACAAAATTGAGTTATTTGTAATGAGGTGGATGGACCTAGAGTCTGTCATACAGAGTGAAGTCAGAAAAAGAAAAACAAATACTATATGCTAATACATATATATGGAATCTAAAAATATATATATGGTTCTGACGAACCTAGGGCCAGGACAGGAATAAAGACACAGACCTAGAGAATGGACTTGAGGACACAGGGAGTGGGAATGGTAAGCTGGGATGAAGTGAGAGAGTGACATGGACATATATACACTACTAAATGTAAAACAGATAGCTAGTCGGAAGAAGCCTCATAGCACAGGAAGATCAGCTCGGTGCTTTGTGATCACCTTGAGGGGTGGGATAGGGAGGATGGGAGGGATATGCAAGAGAGAGGAGATATGGGGATATATGTATATGTATAGCTGATTCACTTTCTTATACAGCAGAAACTAACACACCATTGTAAAGCAATTATACTGCAATAAAGATGTTAAAAAAAACTATAAGAAAAAGAAAACAAAAATGAACAAGCAGAGAAAGAATGTATGAAATAGAAGACAGGACCTTTGAAATTGTATAGTCATAGGAGAACAAAGAAAAAAAAAGGTGTGAAGGAAGCTTATATGAACTATGGGATACCATTAAGAAAAGCATCTCTGAATTTTTGAAGACCCAGAAGGAGAAGCCAGGGAGAAGGGGACAGAAAGTTTATTTACAAAAACAATGGCTGAGAACTACCCAAACCTGAGAAGAAATCTGCATATCTAAGTTCATGAAACTAACAGGTCACCTCAAAATTTCAATCCAAATCAGTCTTCTTTAAGACATATTAAAATAAAACTGTTTAAACTTAAAGCAAGGATCGAATTTTGAAAGTAGCAAGAAACCAAAATTCTCTCCTACAGGGAACTCACATAAGACTATCTGTGGATTTCTCAGCAGAATTCTTACAGGCCAGGAGAGAGTTGGATGATATATTAATATAATAATTTGTGAATGTACACTAATAGAAAAAGAGGTGAACTTTAACATCAAAAACATAAAGCAGGGAGTAAAAGGATAGAGATTTATATGTGATCAAAGTTAAGTGGTGGGCTTCCCTAGTGGCACAGCGGTTGGGAGTCCGCCTGCCGATGCAGGGGGCGCGGGTTTGTGCCCTGGTCCTGGAGGATCCCACGTGCCGTGGGGCGGCTGGGCCCATGAGCCATGGCCTCTGGGCCTGCGCGTCCGGAGCCTGTGCTCAGCAGTGGGAGAGGCCGCGGTGGTGGGAGGCCCGCGTACCGCAAAAAAAAAATGTTAAGTGGTTATCAGCATAAAATAGACTATTATATCTATAAAATGTTTTATGTAAGCCTCATGGTAACCACAAATAAGTAGATGTATGAAAGATAAAAGGAAATCAAAGCATACTACTACAGAAAATCATCAGTTCACAAATGAAGACAGCACAAGAGGAAGAAAAGAACAAGGGAAGTACAAAACAGAGAAACACCGATTAATAAGATGGCATTAGTAAGTCCTTACCTATTAATAGTCATTAATAATTACTTCAGATGTAAATGGAGTAATTCCCAATCAAAATGCATAGTGGCTCAATGGATGAAAAAAATAAAATATACCCTACCATATGTTGCCTACAAGAGATTCACTTCTGCTTTAAAGATATATATATGCTTAAAGGGAAGGAATGGAAAAAGATATTGCAGCCAAGTGGAAACTAAGAGATCAGGGGTAGCTCTACTTGTATCAGGCAGACAGACTTTAAATCAAAAGCTTGTAACAAGAGGCAAATTTCCTTACATAATGATAAGGGGTAAATTCATCAAGAGGATATAACAATTGTAAATATGCATGCACCTATCATCAGAACACCTAGATATATTAAGCAAATGCTAACAGATCTGAAGAGAGAAGTAGACAACAATACAATAGTAATAGAAAAGTTCTATAGCTCACTTTCAACAATTGATAGATATTCCAGACACAAAAACAATAAGGAAACATTGGACTTGAGCTATACTCTGAACCAAATAGACCTAACAGACATATACAGAACTTTCCATCTATCAGTATCAGATCACACATTTTTCTCAAGTGCACACAAAACATTCTCCAGGATAGACCATATGTTAGGTCACAAAACAAGTTTTAGCAAATTTAAGATTGAAATCATACCAAGTATCTTTTCCAACCACAATGCATGAAACTAGAAATCAATAACAGGAATAAAACTGTAAAATTCACAAATATGTGGAAATTAAACCACTCCTAACAACCAATAGGTGAAGGAAGAAGTAAAAAGGGAAATCAAAAAATATCTTGGAGCAAACCAAAATGAAAACACAACATATCAAAACTTATGGGATGCAACAAAAGCAGTTCTAAGAGGGAAGTTTATAGAAATAAACACCTACATTAAGAAAAAAGATCTCAAATAAACAACCTAACCTTGCACTTCAAGAAACTAGAAAAGGAAGAACTAATTATGCCCAAAGTTAGCAGAAGGAAGGAAATAACAAAGATCAGAGAATAAATAAATTAGATACCAGAAAAATAATAGAAAAGATCAACAAAACAAAGAGATGTTTTTTGAAAAAATAAACAAAATTGACAAAACTTTAGCTAGCCTAAGAAAAAGAAAGAAGACTCAAATAAATGAAATTGGAAATAAAGAGAAGACATTACAAATGATACTGAAGAAGTACAAAGGATCATGAGACCACTGTGAACAATTATATGCCAACAGATTGGATAACGTAGAAGAAATGAATAAATTCCTAGAAACATACAATCTAGAAAAACTGAGTCATGAAGAAATAGAAAAATTGAGCAGATCAATTACTTCTAGGGAGATTGAATCAGTAATCAAACCGTCCCAACAAAGAAAAGCCCAGGACCAGATGGCTTCTCTGGTGAATTCTACAAAGCATTTAAAGAGGAGTAACACCAATTCTTCTCAAACTCTTCCCAAAAATTGAAGAGGAGGAAACACTCACAAAGTCATTTTACAAGGCCAGCATTACCCTGATACCAGAGACAGATAAAGACACTACAAGAAAAGAAAATTATCAGCCAACATTCCTGATGAATATAGATTTTAAAAATTCTACAAAAGTTACTAGCTAACAGAATTCATGAGTACATTAAGAGGAATGAGTGGAATTTGTCTCTGAGATGCAAGAATGGCTCAATATACCAATATACTTCAGCTGTGTTTCTCTACACTAACAATTAAATATCTGAAAAAGAAATAAAGAAAACAATCTCATTTACAATGGCATCAAAAACAATAAAATATTTAGGAATAAATATAACTTAGTAAGTGAAAGACCTGTACACTGAAAAATATGACTTTGATGAGAGAAATTAAAGATTAAGCAAATAAATGGAACAATATCCTTGGTTCACGGATTGGAAGAAGTAATATTATTTAAAATGTCCATACTACTCAAAGTTATCTATATATTCAGTGTAGTCCCTATAAAAATTCCAATGGCATTTTTCACAGAAATAGAAAAAAAACTAAAATTTATATGAACCCACAAAAGACCCTGAAAAACCAAAGCAGACCTAAGAAAGTAGAACTAAACTGGAGGTATCACATTCCTGATTTCAAAGTATTACAAAGCTATAGTAATTAAAACAATATGATACAACTGTATGGTATGTCTAAAAACAGATGTGTAGACCAATGGAACAGAATCAAGAGCCCACGTATAAACACTTATATACATGATCAACTAATATTTGACAAGAGAGCAAAACATACTTAATGGGGAAAGATCGTCTCTTTAGTGCACAGTGTTGGGAAAACTAGATAATCTAATGCAAAAGAACAAAATTGGACCTCTATCTTACATCATACACAGAAATTAACTTGAGATGGATTAAAGATTTAAACATAAGACCTGAAACCATAGAACTCCTAGAAGAAAAGATAGGGAAAAGCTCTTTGATACTCATCTTGGTAACAACTTTTTGGAAATGACATGAGAAGCACAAGCAACAAAATCAAAAGTAAACAAGTGGGACTACATCAAACTAAAAAGCTTCTGCACAGCTGAGGAAACCATCAACAAAATGAAAAGGCAACCTATGGAATGGGAGAAAATATTTGCAAATTATATATTTGATAAGGAGTTCATATCAAAATTATGTAAGGAAAGTCTACTACTCAATAACAAAAAACAAACAATTAAAAAATGGGGAGAGGACCTGAAAGGTCCTCTGAAAGGTGTTCAACACCACTAATCATCAGTGAAATGCAAATCAAAACCACAATGATATATCATCTTACACCTGCTAGAATGGCTATTATCAAAAAGACAAAAGATAAGTGTTGGTGAAGATGTGGAAATAAGGGAACTTATGTGCACTGTTCTTGGAAGTGTAAATTGGTGCAGCCACTATGCAAAACAGTATGGAGATTCCTCAAAAAACTACAAATAGAGTACTATATGATCTAGCAATCTCACTTCTGGGTATATATCCAAAGGAAATAAAATCAGGATCTCAAAGAAATATCTGAACTTACTTGTTCAATGCAGCGTTATTCAAAATAGCCAAGATATGTGGACAACATAAGTGTTTATCGATAGATAAAGAGATGTATTACATACATACAATGGAATATTATTCAGCCATGAGAAAGAAGGAAATATTACCATTTGAGACAACACAGATGAACCTGAGAGCATTATGCTAAGTGAAATAAGTCAGAGAAAGACAAATATTGCATGATCACACTTACATGTGGAATCTAAAAAAGTTGAGCTGATAGAAACAGAGTAGAATGGTGGTTGCTACGGGTGTGGGGTCAGAGTGATGAGGAGATATTGGTCAAAAGGCACAAACTTCCAGCTATAAGATTAATAATGTCTGGTGATCTAATGTAAGACATGGTGAATTTAGTTAACAATACTATATACTCGAAAGTTGCTAAGAGAATATGTATTAAACTTTCTCACCTCACAAACACAAAAAAGGTAATTTTTATGTGCGGTGATGGAGGTGTTAATTAATTATACTGTGGTAATCATACATACATATGTATGTACGTTTGATACATATATATGTAACAAATCATCACATTATACACCTTGAATTTATACAATTTTAAATGTCAATTATATCGCAGCGAAGCTGGAAAAAAAATAAAATAGCAAATATCTAGCATATGCTTGGGTCTCAAATTATTAGGTATAACATGAGAGGCTGTATATATTGCAAATACTTAAATATTACATCTCAAAACCAAAGACTCAAAGATCCCAATTTAAAGACACACACAAAAAAAAAACACCAAGCAAGATAAAACATTTTGTAGATAAATTTCACGTTATGCCTTTAAAATGAAATGTTGAAGATTCTCATTGTTCCCATAACCACAGTAAAAGTCTCATTTTGTGTGATTTTGTACAAAACAACCAATCAATTGAATTCAAACCTGAGAAAATTTTATAAGAATGTATTTTGCTCTTGACATTTTAAAGAATCTATCTATGGACTAAATGTTTCACTTTAAAATTAGTTCCTTTTGCATTTTTTTTACCACAACCAGGCCTACACTCACAGGTCTGGCTTCTAATTTAACATAGTCATTCTACTAAATTGTTTACAATTAAATTGTTAAACTAGACTATAAGATAAGTTGGCTGTTAAACTGAACAAAGTTTAACATGTATGTTTGTAATCAAGGGCTTTAAGAGAGAGATTTTTAAATCTGATGAAAGCAATATACCCTCTCAGAAATAAGCACATACTTAAAATTTGGCATAGAACTTGGGGAGTTCTCTAAATGGAGAACATCCATTAAATGTCAGTGAATCCCAGATGAAACCCATGGTTAAACAGAAAGAAGACATACAAATATCTGTATAAAATAGTATTTACTGAATCTGCAAAAAAATACCAGGTACTGTCCCAGGCACTTTATATATTTAATTCAATTCTCACAATAATTCCTGTAATATACAGTAGTATCACTACTTTATAGATAAAAAAAGTAAAGAGAGTAAATGACACAGGCAGTGTCACACACCTGAAAAGATAAAATTTGACAGTCTTTCCATCATACTGTCCTGCTAACAACTTTTCTAGGATTATGTAAATATTAACTGAAAACCATGATCTGAATTTATACCCCCTTACTTTTTGGACTTTACCTGAAGTACACAATACCACCAAGTTTTTTTATATGGCACAACCATTCCCATAAAACAGACTACACTGGAACTCACAATGGGTCCAATTTCCCATCCCGACTCCCAAGAGAGTATTTAAAGCATATTAAGTAGGTTACTGTGTTTTTAGACGTTTCTTCCCTATCACCAAGATCCTCAGAGCAAATATAAATGACAAAGACATTAAAAATGCATTTGAAGCCATTTTAAGTCCATTGTAAAATTCAGCAGTTACTCAACAATGTTTTGTTTTGTTTTCTATTTTAAAGAAGGAGCTACTTATTTTTACTCGCAGGTTCTTAAAAAAAACGGAAAAAAACAAAGCAAAGCAAAAAAACAGGATTGTTCAGCAATGTAGAGTTTACACCGTTAGCTTTTTTATGTGAACAACCTCATATGTTTTCATAAACACTGTACTCAAAGCCAACTAATCCTCAGGGAATAAGTACCTAGGCCTCCAAGAAAGATGAAATTATCTAGCCAGCAAGCTCCCAGCATTCACCTATTAAAATGAACCATAACTGAGTCTAACTTTCTGATAAAGTAAGCAGCAACCTGGATTTCAAACTCTTTCCATCCTCCCATTGAAAACTGATGATTACCCATTGAATGATAACAGCATTTGCAGCTTAAGTGAAGCAACATATACTTCTCTTCCACCCTAGTACATGTTGCTGAGTTGGTAGCTATCTACTGCCTTGTAATTTTAATGCATTCATCACATTGTACTTTCAGATATAAATTATAAACTTGAACTAATAAAACATATCTACATTTTCATTAAGATCAATCATGAATGAAAATTTGTCACCATGTATACTGCAACAAAAATGGGCAAAACAAACTCCTGAAATTGAAAAAGATTCATCGTTCAGGTCAGGGTGATTTAAAACTATTCCTAACACTATAATGGAAAACTAATTTATGAAATTAATATAACATTCCAAGGTTATTTTTTTTGATATACAGAAAATTCATACAAATCTATGAAACAAAAACTGAAGTTTCAGTAAGAAAATAAGAGCCATGACTATAAGTAGATCATGCCCTGCCCTGCAAGTATAAGAGTAAATGCTCAATGTTAAGAATTTGGGAAATACATATATATGCAGAGAAAATTTTCAACAAATTATGACTTAAGAACCCCCCACAAGCATTGTGATATATGCCCTGAAATTCATTTTTATATATTTGTTTAATTAATGTAATTACAGAATAGAAATGATATTGTATTTATAATTTTGTTTCCACTTTCCATTCACCTTGTGATCATTTGAAAACATCCTGTAGACATATTTAAATAAACAGATCCTTTAGGGAATACGTAGGAAGTATTATAACACAATATTCAAATGACTTTCTATCACACAGATTTTAGAACATAAGGGATTCCCTGTAGGGAGTAAGGACAAAGACTTTGTCCTCTAAAATACTTTCCCAGTCTTTATATTTATAATCTTTCCAGCTGATAACTGTTTTTCTCAACTTTTGTCCTAGATTTAATTTTTCTGGGTAAATGTCACACTACCTATGCAGAATTCTGTTATTTAACATTACTTTCCTCAGAGAGTTCCCTCTTTGTGATTCCAGAAAAATAAGAATTTCATAAATTATATATAGACAGTCAATTACCAGAGTTTTCTTAAGCTAATCAGATTTTTAAAAATCCTTTATTAATTACGTAGATATTGGCAAAAACCTCCAGTTTATTTTTACTTATAGAGCTCTGACAACAGTGTGCATGTTATTTTTCAAATACATACATCCATACTGACAAGAAAACAAATTCCCATTCTTAATATAGAGACCATCTCAGGATTATATTTTACAGTTCTGGGGTCAAAATCTGGTGATCTTCAATCATCCTGGAAAACTGTATTTTTATCCAAATTATAAACATCCAAAAGTTCTAATTTTAGCACATATTATTTTAAAAATGAAAATATTATAAGACTTACATAAAGGCTATACATTTATCTCAGAATTTTTATAAAATGTTAGACTAAGAAGAAATTCCAGTTAAACAGTATCCAAACTCAGAATTTCTTGTCGTTTAAATATTTGTTTGGATCAGGGTAAATACACATGTGGATTTATTTAAAGTTATTTGCACACGTTATGAAAAAACATTCTCAGGACTATAACTGTCTTGTACTCGAAAACATTATTGACTTCCCACTCCATAATGGATAGAGCTCAGACTCCTTCTTGGACAAGGATATGCACGGCAGGTCAGGCATCATCAGGTCCCAGTAATTGGTTGAAGCTTCCCTCTCCTATACCTTCTCTATAGCCCAGCTGACCTCTTCAGTTTCTTACAATAATCACACTAGTTCAGTACTCACAGTTTCACTTATGATTTTATTAACCATTTTGTCTATTCCATTTTATCAAGTTCTAGAGAAGAGCCAGGCCTTTAAGATCTGTTCTTGGATTAAAATGTTCTAATAAACCTTCCCTGAACGTTTACTGTACTAGTCATACACGTTGGTGCCTGGTTAAATTCAAGTGGTCATTCTTCTTGGACTGTATTCTAATTGCCTGATATACACAAATTCCCCCTCTCTAACAAGATTGTAAGATCATAGAAGGCAATTATAAAATACCCCATGTGCAGCACACTAAGATGCAGTCTAGTAAGAATGCAATGAATACTTCTTTATTTGACCTTTTCTTCTTAAGTAATTAATGAGACTATTGCTGCAAATACTACCACAGTTGTGAAATGTGCCACTATCAATGTGACCAGAAGTAGAAATGGAAAGGTTTTGAAAGGTTTTTTTTGACTGATATGTAAATACAGTCAAAATGCTTGTAATAAAATTTCATCATATCCCTGCACTTCAAAGAAGTTATATAAATAAAATAATAAGTAAATCATTAGTAAGAATTTAATACTTTCAGTACCCATCCTCATGGTAAGCATAGTATATAAATATGCTTAAAAATTAAAATACAAATATATTTATCTAAATCCAAATAATTTAGGATTTAATATTAACAAGATGAAAAGAATGGGCCCCAAATAATAGGCTTGGGGTATGTAATGTTATAATAATATGCCTTAGAAAATCTCTAAATTTGATTATATAATATTTATTCAGCCTCCTTTCTTTTGAATCTTATTTCCAACCAGTCCTATATTTCCTGGGCATATCTCACATCATAATTTGTCTATTCAAATTTTGATATAATGTTCTCTCTTAGATAATGGAAAATATTCACAAAATAAGCAAGTTTGTATCATTTTAGGATATTAAAACAAAAACATGAAAAGATTGAGTGCTTGCTAGACAAATTCACTTAGCTGAGTAAATCAAATTTCTTTCAGTGAAATATTAAGAATTTTCCACATCACTGGCAAAGTTAAAACCATGAATCTTAAATCTATAAATGTCTATAATTTATTGTATTCACGATCTTGCTATGCAGAGAAGGCTACCATCACTATAGAAACTTCAACTATTTTAAATATGAATCCTTTACCTAAGATGAAGTGAAAATACTATCTGAAGCTTTGCCTCCCAAGAAACAGCAAGGCAAATGAAAATATAGAGTCACTGGAAGCACTAATGAGCATTTGATTTACTCAATAACCTAGTCCCCTTGATTTCAAATCTAGTGACCTGTCTGTAAACATCAAAGATGTTCATCAGTCATCTTGAATCTCTTCTTTGACATGCATATGGGTACATTTACTTAGTTTATTTTAAGTGTAGGCTCCCTTCCCTCAATTAGCAGCAGTTCCTTAAGAATAAAGTCTTTAATTTCTTTATTTAGTTATTCAAGTAGCCAATTCTATGCTTTAAAAGCAACAGACGCTTGCAAAATACAAATTGGAAATTGGAAAAAATATCAATATATTTAAATTCACTCATGGTAGATTTACAAAGTGGGAAATTTGGTAGAGGTCATTGAAGAAACTTTGCCCAAGTTAAACTTCATTTTAAATAGTAACTAATAATTACTACAGGCAGAGATATTTTGTTTGTTTGTTTTGTTCATTCTTGTATCTCTAGTGCCTCATGCATTGTAGGTACACTTATATTTGCTGAATGAATAAATGGGCAATTTTCTTAAATTAATGGGGGACACTAATCATGTGATGTATATTACAAATACCATGTACTATAAATGTTTAAAAATCTATTATGTCAAAATCTTCATGCCTTTTCTTGACTGCATTAAACTTATTATCCATGGTAACAGGAAGTGGGAATAGTTTTGGTATTTTAAATTTACAAACACCTTCTACACCTTCTAAACTTTTCCCACATTCTTCAGTGCAGAGTGGCTAACTTATAGTATAAAGCTAAAAGTTAGTCCCAAAGACCCTATAAGTGAAATGGTCAATCCTAAAAAGCAAAGAGTTTTATATATCTTCTATCTTAAGTCTAACTGCCAGCTAAACACCAAAGATGAATAATTTTTTAATCCTTTAGTCCAATTCTACTGAAGTCATTTATGAAAAACTTTTCCTTGTTTTACACTGCACCAACTATAAGAGGTATCAAAGAAATATGTTCTTGCACCAGGAGAATTCACAAAGATGATAGAAAACAAGACACAACAGCACAGACTCTATTGTGAAATTGTGGTCTAATGACTATAAAACTACGACTTAGTCTTTGGATTTTAAAAGTAAGTAATATTTTGATTACTAGTAACCTATCTTGTTTGTTAACATGAAGTGCAGCACTCATGATTTTAAAACTCTAAATGCATTTTTATTTTTAATAGTCACTAGCTAATAATTACGGTACAAAATTAAAAATTAAAGTTTATAATTGAGGTATAACAAATGAGTGTGAGCAGATCTTACCTGATATTTGCTAACTGTTCTCATCTACCACTGCTATACTCTTCAAAATTCAAAACTTTTATTTTATACTTTTAAAGAGAATATGTTAATTCAAGAAGCCATTGATAAAGAACTTCATTCCTAATAGTGTTCTTTTTCTCTAGCAATAGCTTTTAGCAGCACAGGACTTGTTATCCATAGAAATAAATGCTGTCAGTCATTCAAAATTTTTTGAGTATCTCTATATGTGAGGCATTGTTACAGGGACTGGGATAGAACAGTTAAGCAGAGAGACAAAGTCCTTCCTTCACAGGTTCTTTTCTATAACTTATATTCCAGTAAGGATGACAAAGATAAGTAAACAAATAATTTAAGTGCTAATTAGTATAGGAGGATAAAAAGCAACTAGGACACTACTGAGGGGAACTGCCGCTAGATAACAAAGTAAAGCATGTCTAAGGAAATGGCACTGATACTGAAACTTCATTAAAAATACTCTATGTGACTATGCGAGCGAGTGAGCCACTCAACGAATTTGTTGAAGAGTTTTTGTAGATAAAAGAGAAAACAAGTTTAGAGATCCCTGGAGGGAGGATGCTTAGCATCATCCAGTTATAGCAAGAAGCCCAGGGTGACTAGAAATATGGAATATAGGGAAAGAGTTGTGCAAGAAGACACTAAGACAAGCGGAGGACAGATTTTGTAAGGCATTGTAGGCCATCTTAAATGGTAAGGGGCAGTTTTGATTCTAAGTGCAATGGGAAGCAATTAGAGAGTTCTAAACAGAGAAGTAATATTATATGATTTAATACCATTTAATGTGTGTTTACTATTGCTAGGCAATTTGCTAAATGATTTACAAATATTATTTAATTATTATATCAATCCAATAAAGTCAATCTTACTATTCCCATTTTACAGAATAGAAAACTGAGGTAGAAGGGAATTATGGGACTCAAATTACAAAAATACCAAGTGCTGGGACAGATATTCTAACCTAAGTTCTCCATTATAGACCCTGGACTCACCACTGTCCTACCCTCCTAATGGCGTTAGGTTCCTCAGGACACAACAACACAGTTGAATAGGGCCAAAGGGGAAAGTGGTAATTTTCACACAGTTCACAGAAGAGAAATCAAATGTATAGCTAGAATAAAATATTCCTTGAAACTAAAGCTCTGGGATATTTTAGTTCTCATTACAAGTCATCAGTTTGGTTTAAATTAATTTTTATAAGCTTTCTTAAAGGTGTCAGCAATTGTTACTTTCTACGACTTTTTTTTTCTCCTTAAGGGCATAATAATTACCTCAAACATCTTTGAATCCTCTACATTCCCTAGCACACAGTGCCTTGCAGGAAGTGGGAGCTTTAAAGTACTTGTTGAACAAATGATACATTACAAAATTACAAAAAAATTCTTCTTCAGTACCTGGCACCATGAGAAACCTTAGACCTAACGATCAGCTGATGCTGGTTCTTAGTGAAACCAGTTTTCAGGGAATTTATATTGAACTTGAAACTGTACTTTAAGAAATCTTCAAAGTGTCTTTAAAGGTTTTTCAAAATCTGGCCCTAGACATTTTTCACTTTAACCATTTTTAGATGTTTCCCTGATTTTTAAAACATCAGTTACCCAGTAGCTATATTAAAGCTCTTGCCTTTTGTTTGAATTAACTAGAAAATTTCACAGGACCATTGTCAGTTGGATAAATACATCACGTCCCCTGAAAATTTCCTACTCCCTTCTGAAATTCTCAGGAGGATTTGTAACAGTAACCCCTTTCCATTAAGTTCTGATCCTTCTGGGTAATTTCTTGTTTCTTTCAGGATAAAATGTATTGGCAACAGCTTTGATGTCTTTATGTTGTTTTAGCCTTTCTTCTTTAAGAAGCAGTTTTTGTTCATTCTTGGCTCTCAGGACATGCTTTATGTAACATCAGCATGAAAAGAATTAGAATGGAAATGTATATCCCTTTTTGGAACTGTGTCTATTTACCTAATATAAAAGATACAGCAGTTTTTCAAAAGCCTAGCGGAACAATGCTGTACTCTTCTCAATTTCACAGTAACAGCTGAGCTGTGACAAAACTCTTTGACAAGAATGAATATTAAGTCAGGACAAGAAGATAGATAATGCAGACTTTTCTTACTGAAATAAAAAATTAATGACAAATGTATTTTAAAATAAAAACTGATAGGGCTTCCCTAGTGGCTCAGTGGTTGAGAGTCCGCCTGCCAATGCAGAGGACACGGGTTCGTGCCCCCGTCTGGGAAGATCCCACATGCCGCAGAGTGGCTAGGCCCATGAGCCATGGCCATTGAGCCTGCGCGTCCGGAGACTGTGCTCCGCAACGGGAGAGGCCACAACAGTGAGAGGCCCACATACTGCAAAAAAAATGAAAATAAAAAAATTAAAACTGATAAATAACTAAAACATGGCTTAAAAGATGAGATATAAATGATCAGAAAAAAATTTTGAAATGGTTTGATTCTCCACTCTTTAAATGAATGACTTCATTTTCTCAATGGTAATGACACATACTTTCATGTCATCCATCTTTTTTTTTTTTTCCCTTTCCACACCAACCTCTCAGGAATTATAATCAACCAATATTTATGGAATATCTACTACGGGTCTAGAATTATGCTAGTCAAAATTATCCATAATGCAGAACTTCCCCTCAAAAGACGTCTTGTTGTTGAAACAATAGTAACATAACAGAAGTGGTAAAAACAAAATGATTAAGGGCTAGATCATATGCCATGGTGAAAAGTGTAATAGGATTTCCAACATAGGAGATATCCATATGAACTGGAATAGTCTGGGGTAGAATTATGAAAGAAAACATTATATTGAACTAAATATTTAAATATAAAGAAAGACAAATTCACAATTTAACTCCTTAACTAGGCCTAGAGACCATATATAATCTGCTCCTTCCTACTTCTCAGTCCTCATCGCCTGGCACTCTCCCCTCTCCAGCCACAACTGCCTTTGTTATCCATTGGTGGACTCATACACATGGCTCAGGTCACTGTACACAAAAAGTTCAAAAAATGAGTCTGAACCCCCCTTAAGAACTACTATAAATGACATTTTATTGGTGTCCATAAAAACCCTGGATCACACTATAGATCATAAATTAAGTGTGATTAAAACCCAAACTAAGGGCAAAAATGTTTCACAGAGATTAAACGAAATATTAGAGAAAGCAGTCTCTTAGATCACTTGCTTTCAAATGATCATATTGGTACATTTTCAGATATACCTGACTCATATAAAAATATTCTGATTCAGAAAATCTGTAGCAACAAAAGCATAGAAAACATAAGTCAAATATTTGTGGAGGTTTGCAGCATGGCCTTTCCCCACATTTTTCAGTGTATTCACTGGCCTATCACAGCACCTTGAACTTATTAATTACTCAGTAAATATTTATTAAGTAAATTGATGCATAAATGAAGAAATGAATGAGTCATGTCATTTGCTTTTTAACTAGGCTGAGCTATGATAGCCTGGGAAAATGCCCTAGCCTTGTACACTCACACTCATATGGTTTTAACATGTATAACTACTATTTGTTAAAAGAGGTTCACAAATTGGACCTTGTGGGATTTTTAATGTTCTTGATATTTCAAATACCCTATCACATTAACTTAAGTTTTAGGAAATGTACTATTGTTGTTCACTTCTGAGTCTCCACCTGACAAAATCTTATTCTTTAAAACCCAGCTCAAAAACAAAATTCTTAGGCTTCCCTGGTGGCGCAGTGGTTGGGAGTCAGCCTGCCAATGCAGGGGACGCCGGTTCGTGCCCCGGTCCAGGAGGATCCCACATGCCGCGAGGCGGCTGGGCCCGTGGGCCATGGCCACTGGGCCTGCGCGTCTGGAGCCTGTGCTCCACAGCGGGAGAGGCCGCGGCAGTGAGAGGCCTGCATACCGCAAAAAAAAAACCCCCAAAACCCCCCAAAACACAAAATTCTCTGTAAAATCACATCTAGATCCAGCAATTCCCTTTTTAAACTTTATCCCAAGGAAATAATTGGTCAGGTGTGTAGAGATGTACAAGGGTGTTCATCACAGCATTGTCTGTAAAAGGAAAAATAAACCTGAGTCAAAAAAATTATAATGGTAAATAAATTGTGACTTATTCATTCACGACCACTGTAGAGTCAGCAAAAATAATGATTGATATCCTTTAGAAAAATAGTCACAAAATATTGGTAAGTAAAAAGAGTATGGGAAATATATTTTCAATGTAGATTTATATAAATGGAGGTCAGGAAAAATGAATGTTTTCCAACATCAAATCACATTGAAATGTTAAAAGTGATTAATTCTGAGTGGAGGGATTATATATGATTCATAAAGAATTGTTACCCATTTTTAAATTTTTCTATAATAAACATGTTTTACTTGTGTTATTTCAGAAAGGGACAAATAAAAAGAAAAGAACTGTTATTAATCCTTAGCTTATCATGTTTTCCCACTTGGATTTGACTTCTAAGAAACACAGACTCAAATTTAAAGCCGGTCACTAGCAATATATCAGATCCTATGGCGTACAGTTTGTGTACTAACCTTATATCTGGCTTCATATTATTTTTAAACTTTGTTTTCATCCTGGTTCCTTCAACTCATTTTATCTTCTTATCTTTTTTATGCTTGTACAAGTGCTGTGGTTTCAAAGATCATGGCACTTCATCAATAGTGTGGTTTAGGGAAGACTGGGTACCAGCTCCAACAGGGTACAACGAGGGCAGCATTTATCTCAGTGAATCCAACACAATTTATTCTAGTCTTCAGCCTCGTCAATTCATAAAACTGATTTTTATCAGTCCACTAAAAATGGATTTGTCTCTCCAGGACAAGTTCCCAGATATCAATGTAAAGTACAATGGCAGTGTATTGATTCACAGTAAGAAATAAATCTGTCATTTATACCAAATGTTCATATTAATATGACCAGCTGACTCCCATCCTGTAGGAAAACTACAGAGGGAGCCAAATTATCAAAAACTTGCTTGGTTGTCACGGAATCAGAAAAAGGAACACTTTTAATATTAAGGAATGGCTCTCAGTTAAGGTATCTTTAGGCATTCTTATACACTGTAAGAAAGAAACAGCCTTGCCAAGGATCTCAGAATTTTAGAGAAACAGTGAGCCATAGTGAAGTGGTTAAGAACATGTGCTTTTGAGAAAGGCAAAGTGATTTCAGATCCAATTTTGACCATGTTCTCTCAATGTGAACTTGAACTCTAAGCCTCAGTTTTCTGAAAATTATGTTTTTAGGTAACAACTGAGTTGGCTTTAATTTAAAACACTTTAAGCTGAGGATTTGCTATACCAAGTGTAATTGTTTTAGTAGGAAGTATTAACTAATTAGGCTGTAAAAATAAAATGGTTATTTTTGAAATAACTAAAATCTGTCATATCTCTGTATTCCAACTAGATACTGGGCTCTCTTAGTGACATCTCAAATAACTTTCAGTCTCTTTTAGTTATTTAAACAGTCTCATTTTCATATTAAGATTTAATCCTTTCATTTTGAAGTTTCAAACACATAGGTATTTGAAGGCTTTCTGTATACCCATAATAATATACTGGTGATTCCAGAACAGATACTAAAAATGTGATCTATATACTGGTGTTTATCTGATAACTGATTGTAACCACACTGTAATAGGATAAGGAGTTTGTACCAGAATGAAAGCCAATTTCATTACTAAGCACAGTTTGTAGTTTGAATGAAAAAAAAAGAGATAAATCCAAAATCAGTTAGAATTTCCATACACTTCTCTCAGTAATTAAGAGAATAAGTAGAAAACCAATAAAAATGTAGAACACTTTAAAATACTATGATACAAATTGACCTAATTGGTGTTTACAGGGCATGCCACTCAACAAAAGCAAAATGAAAATTCCTCCAAGTATGCATGGATAATATTTTGAACTGGATGATAATTAAGACATAATAATTAAAATGTATAGGATGGATAATTTAAAACCCAAGACTTCCGGGAAGATGGCGGAAGAGTAAGACGCGGAGATCACCTTCCTCCCCACAGATACACCAGAAATACATCTACGCGTGGAACAACTCCTACGGAGCACCTACTGAACGCTGGCAGAAGACCTCAGACCTCCCAAAAGGCAAGGAACCCCCCACGTACCTGGTTAGGGCAAAAGAAAAAACTAAACAGAGACAAAAGGATAGGGACGGGTCCTGCACCAGCGGGAGAGAGCTGTGAAGGAGGAAAAGTGTCCACACACTAGGAAGCCCCTTCGCGGGTGGAGACTTCGGGAGGCGGAGTGGGGGATCTTGGGAGCCGCGGAGGACAGCACAGCAGCAGGGGTGCGGAGGGCAAAGCGGACAGATTCCAGCGCAGAGGATTGGGCCGACCGGAACTCGCCAGCATCGGGCCGACCAGAACTCGCCAGCCGAGAGGCTTGTCTGCTCGCCCGCCGGGGCGGGCAGGACTGGGAGCTGAGGCTCCGGCTTTTGTCGGAGCGTCGGGAGAGGACTGAGGTTGGCTGCGTGAACACAGCCTGCAGGGCGTTAGTGCACCGCGGCCGGGAGAGAGTCCGGGGAAAAGTCTGGACCTGCCGAAGAGGCAAGAGACTTTTACGTCCCTCTTTGTTTCCTGGTGCACGAGGAGAGGGGATTAAGAACGCTGCTTGAGAGAGCTCCAGAGACGGGCGCTAGCCGCGGCTAGAAGTGCGGAGCCCAGAGACAGACATGAGACGCTAGGGCCGCTGCTGCCGCCACCAGGAGGCCTGTGTGCGAACACAGGTCACTAGCCACACGCCCTTCCGGAGAGCCTGTGCAGCCCGCCACTGCCGGGGTCCCGGGATCCAGGGACAACTTCCCCGGGAGAACGCACGGCGCGCCTCAGGCTGCAGCGTCACGCCGGCCTCTGCCGCCGCAGGCCCGCCCCACACTCCGTGACCCTCCCTACCCCCCCGGCCTGAGTGAGCCAGAGCCTCCGAATCAGCGGCTCCTTTAACCCCGTCCTGTCTGAGCAAAGAACAAACGCCCTCCGGCGACCTACACGCACAGGCGGGGCCAAATCCAAAGCTGAGCCCCTGGGAACTGTGAGAACAAAGAAGAGAAAGGGAAATCTCTCCCAGCAGCCTCAGAAGCAGTGGATTAAAGCTCCACAATCAACTTGATATACCCTGCATCTGTGGAATACCTGAATAGACAACGAATCATCCCAAATTAAGAAGCCCTGTGGATGAAAGGCTCTTGGGGCTGCAGCCAGGAGTCAGTGCTGTGCCTCTGAGGTGGGAGAACCAACTTCAGGACACTGGTCCACAAGAGGCCTCCCAGCGGCACATAATATCAAACAGCAAAAATCTCCGAGAGATCTCCATCTCAACGCCAGCACCCAGCTTCACTCAACGACCAGCAAGCTACAGGGCTGGACATCCTATGCCAAACAACTAGCAAGACAGGAACACAACCCCACCCATTAGCAGAGAGGCTGCCCAAAATCATAATAAGTCTACAGACACCCCAAAACACATCACCAGACGTGGACCTGCCCACCAGAAAGACAAGATCCAGCCTCATCCACCAGAACACAGGCCCTAATCCCCTCCACCAGGAAGCCTACACAACCCACTGAACCAACCTTAGCCACTGGGGACAGACACAAAAAAAAACAGGAACTACGAACCTTCAGCCTGCAAAAAAGGAGACCCCAAACACAGTAAGATAAGCAAAATGAAAAGACAGAAAAACACACCGCAGATGAAGGAGCAAGAGAAAAACCCACCAGACCTAACAAATGAAGAGGAAACAGGCAGTCTACCTGAAAAAGAATTCAGAATAATGATACTAAGGTTGATCCGAAATCTTGGAGATAGAATGGACAATAGAATGGACAAAATGCAAGAATCAGTTAACAAGGACCTAGAAGAACTAAAGATGAAACAAGCAATGATGAACAACACAATAAATGAAATTAAAAGTACTCTAGATGGGATCAATAGCAGAATAACTGAGGCAGAAGAACGGATAAGTGACCTGGAAGATAAAATAGTGGAAATAACTAATGCAGAGCAGAATAAAGAAAAAAGAATGAAAAGAACTGAGGACAGTCTCAGAGACCTCTGGGACAACATTAAACGCACCAATATTCGAATTATAGGGGTTCCAGAAGAAGAAGAGAAAAAGAAAGGGACTGAGAAAATATTTGAAGAGATTATAGTTGAAAACTTCCCTAATATGGGAAAGGAAATAGTTAATCAAGTCCAGGAAGCACAGAGAGTCCCGTACAGGATAAATACAAGGAGAAATACGCCAAGACACATATTAATCAAACTGTCAAAAATTAAATACAAAGAAAACATATTAAAAGCAGCAAGGGAAAAACAACAAATAACACATAAGGGAATCCCCATAAGGATAACAGCTGATCTCTCAGCAGAAACCCTACAAGCCAGAAGGGAGTGGCAGGACATACTGAAAGTGATGAAGGAGAAGAACCTGCAGCCAAGACTACTCTACCCAGCAAGGATCTCATTCAGATTTGATGGAGAAATTAAAACCTTTACAGACAAGCAAAAGCTGAGAGAGTTCAGCACCACCAAACCAGCTTTACAACAAATGCTAAAGGATCTTCTCTAGGCAAGAAACACAGGAGAAGGAAAAGACCTATAATAACGAACCCAAAACAATTTAGAAAATGGGAATAGGAACATACATATCGATAATTACCTTAAATGTAAATGGACTAAATGCTCCCACCAAAAGACACAGATTAGCTGAATGGATACAAAAACAAGACCCTTATATATGCTGTCTACAAGAGACCCACTTCAGACCTAGAGACACATACAGACTGAAAGTAAGGGGATGGAAAAAGATATTCCATGCAAATGGAAACCAAAAGAAAGCTGGAGTAGCAATTCTCATATCAGACAAACTAGACTTTAAAATAAGGACTATTAAAAGAGACAAAGAAGGACACCACATAATGATCAAGGGATCGATCCAAGAAGAAGATATAACAATTGTAAATATTTATGCACCCAACATAGGAGCACCTCAATACATAAGGCAAATACTAACAGCCATAAAAGGGGAAATCGACAGTAACACATTCATAGTAGGGGACTTAAACACCCCACTTTCACCCATGGACAGATCATCCAAAATGAAAATAAGCTTTAAATAATACATTAAACAAGATGGACTTAATTGATATTTATAGGACACTCCATCCAAAAACAACAGAATACACATTTTTCTCAAGTGCCCATGGAACATTCTCCAGGATAGATCATATCTTAGGTCACAAATCAAGCCTTGGTAAATTTAAGAAAATTGAAATTGTATCAAGTATCTTTTCTGACCACAACGCCATGAGACTAGATATCAATTACAGGAAAAGATCTGTAAAAAATACAAACACATGGAGGCTAAACAATACACTACTTAATAATGAAGTGATCACTGAAGAAATCAAAGAGGAAATCAAAAAATACCTAGAAACAAATGACAATGGAGACACAACGACCCAAAACCTGTGGGATGCAGCAAAAGCAGTTCTAAGGGGGAAGTTTATAGCAATACAAGCCCACCTTAAGAAGCAGGAAACATCTCGAATAAACAACCTAACCTTGCACCTCAAGCAATTAGAGAAAGAAAAACAAAAAAACCCCAAAGTTAGCAGGAGGAAAGAAATCATAAAAATCAGATCAGAAATAAATGAAAAAGAAATGAAGAAAACGATAGCAAAGATCAATAAAACTAAAAGCTGGTTCTTTGAAAGGATAAACAAAATTGATAAACCATTAGCTAGACTCATCAAGAAAAAAAGGGAGAAGACTCAAATCAATAGAATTAGAAATGAAAAAGGAGAAGTAACAACTGACACTGCAGAAATACAAAGGATCATGAGAGATTACTACAAGCAACTCTATGCCAATAAAATGGACAACCTGGAAGAAATGGACAAATTCTTAGAAAGGCACAACCTGCCAAGACTGAATCAGGAAGAAATAGAAAATATGAACAGACCAATCACAAGCACTGAAATTGAAACTGTGATTAAAAATCTTCCAACAAGCAAAAGCCCAGGACCAGATGGCTTCACAGGCGAATTCTATCAAACATTTAGAGAAGAGCTATCACCTATCCTTCTCAGACTCTTCCAAAATATAGCAGAGGGAGGAACACTCCCCAACTCATTCTACGAGGCCACCATCACCCTGATACCAAAACCAGACAAGGATGTCACAAAGAAAGAAAACTACAGGCCAATATCACTGATGAACATAGATGCAAAGATCCTCAACAAAATACTAGCAAACAGAATCCAACAGCACATTAAACGGATCATACACCATGATCAAGTGGGGTTTATTCCAGGAATGCAAGGATTCTTCAATATACGCAAATCAATCAACGTGATACACCATATTAACAAATTGAAGGAGAAAAACCATATGATCATCTCAATAGATGCAGAGAAAGCTTTTGACAAAATTCAACACCCATTTATGATAAAAACCCTGCAGAAAGTAGGCATAGAGGGAACTTTCCTCAACATAATAAAGGCCAAATATGACAAACCCACAGCCAACATCATCCTCAATGGTGAAAAACTGAAAGCATTTACACTAATATCAGCAACAAGACAAGGTTGCCCACTCTCACCACTCTTATTCAACATAGTTTTGGAAGTTTTAGCCACAGCAATCAGAGAAGAAAAGGAAATAAAAGGAATCCAAATCAGAAAAGAAGAAGTAAAACTGTCACTGTTTGCAGATCACATGATACTATACACAGAGAATCCTAAAGATGCTACCAGAAAACTACTAGAGCTAATCAATGAATTTGGTAAAGTAGCAGGATACAAAATTAATGCACAGAAATCTCTGGCATTCCCATACACTAAGGATGAAAAATCTGAAAGTGAAATCAAGAAAACACTCCCATTTACCATTGCAAAAAAAGAATAAAATATCTAGGAATAAACCTACCTAAGGAGACAAAAGACCTGTATGCAGAAAATTATAAGACACTGATGAAAGAAATTAAAAATGATACAAATAGATGGAGAGATATACCATGTTCTTGGATTGGAAGAATCAACATTGTGAAAATGGCTCTACTACCCAAAGCAATCTACAGATTCAATGCAATCCCTATCAAACTACCACTGGCATTTTTCACAGAACTAGAACAAAAAATTTCACAATTTGTATGGAAACACAAAAGACCCCGAATAGCCAAAGCAATCTTGAGAACGAAAAATGGAGCTGGAGGAATCAGGCTCCTGACTTCAGACTATACTACAAAGCTACAGTAATCAAGACAGTATGGTACTGGCACAAAAACAGAAATATAGATCAATGGAACAGGATAGAAAGCCCAGAGATAAACCCATGCACATATGGTCACCTTATCTTTGACAAAGGAGGCAGAAATGTACAGTGGAGAAAGGACAGCCTATTCAATAAGTGGTGCTGGGAAAACTGGACAGCTACATGTAAAAGTATGAGATTAGATCACTCCCTAACACCATACACAAAAATAAGCTCAAAATGGATTAAAGACCTAAATGTAAGGCCAGAAACTATCAAACTCTTAGAGGAAAACATAGGCAGAACACCCTATGACATAAATCACAGCAAGGTCCTTTTTGACCCACCTCCTAGAGAAATGGAAATAAAAACAAAAGTAAACAAATGGGACCTAATGAAACTTAAAAGCTTTTGCACAGCAAAGGAAACCATAAAGAAGACAAAAAGACAACCCTCAGAATGGGAGAAAATATTTGCAAATGAAGCAACTGACAAAGGATTAATCTCCAAAATTTACAAGCAGCTCATGCAGCTTAATAACAAAAAAACAAACAACCCAATCCAAAAATGGGCAGAAGACCTAAATAGACATTTCTCCAAAGAAGATATACAGCGTGCCAACAAACACATGAAAGAATGCTCAACATCACTAATCATTAGAGAAATGCAAATCAAAACGACAATGAGATATCATCTCACACCAGTCAGAATGGCCATCATCAAAAAATCTAGAAACAATAAATGCTGGAGAGGGTGTGGAGAAAAGGGAACCCTCTTACACTGTTGGTGGGAATGTAAATTGATACAGCCACTGTGGAGAACAGTATGGAGGTTCCTTAAAAAGCTACAAATAGAACTACCATATGACCCAGCAATCCCACTACTGGGCATATACCCTGAGAAAACCATAATTCAAAAAGAGTCATGTACCAAAATGTTCATTGCAGCTCTATTTACAATAGCCCAGAGATGGAAACAACCTAAGTGTCCATCATCGGAAGAATGGATAAAGAAGATGTGGCACATATATACAATGGAATATTACTCAGCCATAAAAAGAGATGAAATTGAGCTATTTGTAATGTGGTGGATAGAGCTAGAGTCTGTCATACAGAGTGAAGTAAGTCAGAAAGAGAGAGACAAATACCGTATGCTAACACATATATATGGAATTTAAGAAAAAAAAATGTCATGAAAAACCTAGGGGTGAAACAGGAATAAAGACACAGACTTACTAGAGAATGGACTTGAGGCTATGGGGAGGGGGAAGGGTAAACGGTGACAAAGCGATAAAGAGGCATGGACATATATACACTACCAAACGTAAGGTAGATAGCTAGTGGGAAGCAGCCGCATAGCACAGGGAGATCAGCTCGGTGCTTTGTGACCGCCTGGAGGGGTGGGATAGGGAGGGTGGGAGGGAGGGAGACGCAAGCGGGAAGAGATATGGGAACATATGTGTATATATAACTGATTCATTTTGTTGTGAAGCTGAAACTAACATACCATTGTAAAGCAATTATACTCCAATAAAGATGTTTAAAAAAAAAAATGTATAGGATGCAACTAAGATTGTGTTTAGAGAAGAATTTATAGCTATAATTGCTTATGTTAGTAAAAAATAAAGATCTAAAAGCTTTAATCTCCTACTTTAAAAAAACTTTAAAGAGAAAAGCAAATCAAAAGTAAGTAGAAGAAAGAAAATAATCAAAATAAGAGAAGAAATTAGTTAAATAGAATAAAAATAGAGAAAAAAATCCCAAAACTTCTTCTTTGAAAATAATCAAGAGATATAAAACTCTAGTTAGAATAAGAAAAAAAGAGAAGACATGAATTTTCAATGTCAATTTTAAAAAGATAGCAAATCACTAGTCAACCTACAGACTGACAAAAGATAATCTGGGGATATTATGAATAGCTTTGTACCAATAAATTCAACAGTTTAGATAAAATGGGTATCACTAAAGATGCAGCCAATATTAAAAGAAAAGACAAATTTATGAACAACTTCATGGCAATAGTTCCAAAAACCTACATGAAATAGGAAAATTTCATGAAAGGCACAAGTCACCAAAACTAACACAGGACATCCAGATGGCTTACCTGGTAAATTCTCACAAGCATTTAAAGAAGAAGAATAATAAAATTTTGTAGCAACTTTTCCAAAATTTCAAAGAAGGGGAAAATTCCCAACTAATTTTATGAAGACAATGTTACCCTGAAACCAAAACCAGACAAAGACATCATAAAAGAGAAAACTGTAGAGAAACACCCCCAATATAGACGCAAATATAGACATAAGAGTCCTTAAAATATTAACAAATCAAATTCAACAATATATAAAAAGAATAATACATTGCCAGTTGGGGTTTATTCCAAGAAATAAAGGCTACCTCAACCTTTGAAAATCAATCAATATAATTCACTCTATCAACATACTGAAAAAGAATTGCATGATCATCTAATAGATACAAAAAAGTCATACAACAAATTATAATAAGCATTCATTATAAAAATTCTAGAAAACTAGTAATAAATGGAAAGTTCCACAACCTGATAAAGAGCATTTACAAGAAAACCTACAGCTAACATTATACTTAATATGAAATACTGAATCTTTTCCCCTAAAATTAGGAAGAAAGCAAGAGTGTCTACTCTCATCACTGCTATTCATGATGTGCTCAAAGTACTAACCAGTGTAATTTAGTAAGGTAAAGACAAGGCAAACTGATTAGAAAGAAAGAGGTAAAGTTCTGTTTATTTGCAAACAAAATGATGGTGTATGTAGAAAACCGTATGGAACAAAAAGTTAACTAGAACCAATAACCGTGTTTGGCAAGGTCACAGGAAATAAGGTAATCTTGAGAAATGAAACATTTTTCCACAAAAAGACTTGTATATAAATGTTCTTAGCAGCTTTATTTATAATTACCAAAAACTAGCAACAATTCAAATTTCTATCAAGAGTTGAATGGATAAACAAAATGCAGTATATCCACACATTAACATATAACATAAAAACCATATAACATATCAAGCAAACTCTGGACACATTCAACAACATTATGCAGAGAAAAAAAATCTAGGCACAAAAGTATACATACATTATAATTCCATTTTTATTAAATGCTATAAAAGACAAATCTAATCTATCATGACAGAATGCTGATCAGTGTTTTCTTGAGGCTGGAGTAGAGACTGACCAAGAAGATATTCACCTGAAAGAAATTCACCTTTCATGTATTAAGAAAATTGATTTCAATTTGAAAACAGTCCCCAAAAAGTAACTCCAGGCCCATGTGGCTTACCTGGTAAATTTTATTCAGCAACAAATAGAAATGAACTACTAATACACGCAGCAACAGGGATGAATCTCAAGGATATTTTGCTAAGTGAAAAAAGCCAGCAATAAAGGCTACATATTGATTCCACTTATATGAAATGCTTACAAAAGGATAATTTACAGAGACAGAAAGCAGAACAACAATGAAACCAGAGTTCACCTGCATGAGGGAACTTTTGGGACTGATCAAATTGCTCTAAAAGTGGATTGTGGTGATGGCTGCAGAACTTATAAATTCACTAGAATTCACTGAATTGTATACTTATAATAGATGACTTTTATAGTGTGAAAATTAAAGCTAAAAAAATTATGGGAACAAAAATGATTAAAAGTAAAATCTTAGGGAAAAATAACTATATACCAGGAAAATACTATACCAAAAGAAGTCTCAGATCACAGTATTAATATCTAAACAAACACAGTATGTGTAAATAATGGTTTTTCTATAATTTTCAAAAAACGTATCAAAACTTTGATACACTATTTTAGAATATATTACACTATTTTATAAACACTATTTTAGAATATATTACATCTCCTGTATGATCATTATTATTTTTTTGCGGTATGTGGGCCTCTCACTGTTGTGGCCTCTCCCGTTGCGGAGCACAGGCTCCGGACGCGCAGGCTCAGCGGCCATGGCTCACGGTCCCAGCCACTCCGCGGCATGTGGGATCTTCTCGGACTGGGGCACGAACCTGTGTACCCTGAATCGGTAGGCGGACTCTCACTGCACCACCAGGGAAGCCCTGTATGATCATTATTTATTGAAACTACTCGTAAAATATTGGTGCTAAGCTGCAGTCATTTCCCTAATTTTATTCCTATTTTCCTCTATCACAGTTTTTCCTCATTAGTTTTCACAAAGTCAAATGATAAATAGTTCTAGCACTTTTGTTTTGGAAGAGGGAAACTAAAGCTCAGAGAAGTGGAACAAATTTCCAAACACGACTCTAGTGGGTTTCTTAATTAAGAATATCAAACCCAATATCCCTTAGTACATTGCCTTTCTGCTGCTGAATTAGGTACATTTTCATTTTAGATACAAACATTTATTGCCCATCCTCTCCTTACCAGTAAAAAAACCAGAATATGCCCTCATATATAAAATGAAAATTAAATCATAATCTATTCTGATAGCTATGTTACCTTCAGTTTTTCTGGGCTCTGTGTGTGTGTGTGTTATTTTAAAGTTATAAACAACCACTCTTGGATGTCCTAGTAGATAACCAAATGCACCCTTGTCCAGGTCTATAAACATTAGATGACACCAAGGGGAACCAACCTGCCTAAGATAACAATTCAGTAGGGCAGCATTTTCTGTCAAGTCATAATTATGAATATTTTTATGATCCTGTTTGAGACTTCAGCAACTCTCCTTATCTGTCTCAAAAGTTATCCATGGGACCTGAACAAAGCAGCAGAGGAAACAATATGAACACTTTATGATGGTTGCTTTCTTCCAGAATGCGTAATTAAAGTTAACCTTCCCACTCTCCAGTCAATTGAAAGATGGTCAGAAAGAGAGGTCAACCACTGACAGTGATGGATTCATACAAGTTATATAATTATCCGTGGATTTTGTGGGGAAAGGATTTTAGTTTATGTATGGCATAAGAAAAAAAATAATCTGATTTACCTTCCTGATATCCTAGAAAAGCAGCACTAGATCTTACATTAGAGAGAGAGAGAGAAGTAACAGGGAAGGAAACAGATCTTGTAATTTTTAAGTTATTATCCCCTTGGTCTTCATACTTGCACTAAAATAAAGTATCTTCTTGCACAGAATAAACTCCTTAACAAAAAGGAGGGGAGGGCTTCCCTGGTGGCGCAGTGGTTGAGAGACCACCTGCCGATGCAGGGGACACGGGTTCGTGCCCCGGTCCAGGAAGATCCCACGTGCTGCGGAACGGCTGGGCCCGTGAGCCATGGCCGCTGAGCCTGCGCGTCCGGAGGCTGTGCTCCGCAACGGGAGAAGCCACAACGGGAGAGGCCACAACAGTGAGAGGCCTGCATACAGCCAAAAAAAAAAGCTGCTATAAATACTTGAATCACTATGGTTTTAGTGAAGTTTTTTCCTTTTGTGAAAAGTAAATAACAGTGGTATGGATTGCATACAGCAAAATGTAGCAGAATTAGGGAGAAATTCTCAAAGGATTAAAATTATATGCATTTATAGGAATATATATATATATATGTAGATTCTGACTGAATCTAAGTCTATCAAGGTAATAAATACTGGGGGAAGGGGCTAAATTTTCATTTAATCCTGCTTTACTCCTGTACAAATATATACATTGACCTGGGTCTCCATAAACTGAGATGAAAGAAATGAACTCATAACCTCACTAGGTCAGACAGGTATCTTGGCTGAGTGAGCATCAAGAAAGAAAAGCTGTGTAAAAAAGCATTTTCTCTATAAGCAAACCTATATAAATCACCTTTCATGAAACTATCCAGAATATCATGGAGAGAAAATACTTTAGGTGAAGGCCTTCCTCAGAAAATGATACTTAGAAACACTGAATAACTTATGAAGACAACTTTTCCTTCCCTCACCAAAATAACTGAAATTGTATCAAGGAGCTGTGAGAGGTTAAGCATGATCATGTCACAAAATATCTTGGTTGCCCAGCATGATTCACAGAGCTCCAGAAGGGACAGTCCAGACCTGAAAATAAAGAGAAAAGGAAAACTACCAACATCGCATTTTCTCAGAGTAGTGGGCCTCTCTTAAAACTATTGTGGCAAATTAAGAGAGTACCATATAATTTGACAGGAAGGCTTAGCATAAAATAAATAATTTGCCCCATGAGGTACCATTGCCTTAATGGGGTAAAAATTCATTAGTAACATTATTAACATCTTGGCCACCGTAAGATATGTTAAGAGAATGTGAGAATCTATGTGTCATACTAACAAAAATCTCATCTCAATTTTTCAGATACCACTAGATTAGTTTTCACAGTCATAATTTCTAGACAAGAAAAGAATGTCCAACCGGACATTTTGAAAAACACAACAGCTTCAGTATGGCTTATTATTATAGTCACATCCCTAGTCCATGTCAAACTTTGCACCAAACCAGCCAAAGCCAGTAAGTTCCTAGTGCAATTCCAGTATTGTTGATCAAGGACAAGTGCCTAATAGTTTTCATTCCAGGACATCTTTTTATCAACAGCTTTATATACACAGAAAATACTAACTGAAATTTACACACTGAAAGTTCAAACATAACTGTGAATAAGAATTATCTAAACAGAATTCATCAACTCTTCCTAAAATCAAGGCCCTTTGCGAGCCTTCCAATTACCATCTGCAGCAGACTCCCTTCTCCTCCAGCTTGATTGCCCTTCATAGTTAATCAAACACCTGTCTATTAAACCTCTGAAAGTAACTGTGGTCTGTGAATGACCTGCATCTGAATCATCTTGGGTCCTTGTTTAGATATATATTGCTGTGCCCCACTCCAGACCTATCAAATCTGAACATGTGAAATCCCTGGAATTTGCATTTTGGAACACTCTTCTAGTACTCATCTGTACTCCAGAGTTTCAAAATAATCCATCTGAAGCTTGCTTTTAAGTTCCCCCTGCTCTTCTCTAGTATGGATTCTTTTTTTTTTAACATCTTTATTGGAGTATAACTGCTTTATAATATTGTGTTAGTTTCTGCTGTATAACAAAGTGAATCAGCTATATGTATACATATATCCCCATATACCCTCCCTCTTGCGTCTCCCTCTCACTCTCCCTATCCCACCTCTCTAGGTGATCACAAAGCACGGAGCTGATCTCCCTGTGTGATGCAGCTGCTTCCCACTAGCTATCTATTTTACATTTAGTAGTGTATATATGTGAATGCTACTCTCTCACTTTGTTGAGGCTTACACTTCCCCCTCCCCATGTCCTCAAGTCTACTCTCTGCGTCTTTATTCCTGTCCTGCCTTTAGGTTCATCAGAACCCTTTTTTTTTTTTTTTTTTTTTTTAGATTCCATATATATGTGTTAGCATATGGTATTTGTCTTTCTCTTTCTGACTTACTTCACTCTGTATGACAGACTCTAGGCCCATCCACCTCACTACAAATAACTCAATTTCGTTTCTTTTTATGGCTGAGTAATATTCCATTGTATATATGTGCCACATCTTCTTTATCCATTCATCTGTCGATGGACACTTAGGTTGCTTCCATGTCCTGGCTATTGTAAATAGTGCTGCAATGAACATTGTTGTACATGACTCTTTTTGAATTATGGTTTTCTCAGGGTATACGCCCAGTAGATTGCTGGGTCATATGGTAGTTCTATTTTTAGTTTTCTAAGGAACCTCCATACTGTTCTCCACAGTGGGTGTACCAGTTTACATTCCCAGCAACAGTGCAAGAGGGTTCCCTTTTCTCCACACCCTCTCCAGCATTTATTGTTTCTAGATTTTTTGATGCTGGCCATTCTGACCGGTGTGAGATGATACCTCATTGTAGTTTTGATTTGCATTTCTCTAATGATTAGTGATGTTGAGCATCCTTCCATGTGTTTGTTGCCAATCTGTATATCTTCTTTGGAGAAATGTCTATTTAGATCTTCTGCCCATTTTGGGATTGGGTTTTTGCTTTTTTGATATTGAGCTGCATAAGCTGCTTGTAGATTTTGGAGATCAATCATTTGTCAGTTGCTTCATTTGCAAACATTTTCTCCCATTCTGAGGGTTTCATCTTGTTTATGGTTTCCTTTGCTGTGCAAAAGCTTTTAAGCTTCATTAGGTCCCATTTGTTTACTTTTGTTTTTATTTCCATTCTCTAGGAGGTGGGTCAAAGAGGATATTGCTGTGATTTATGTCATAGAGTGTTCTGCCTATGTTTTCCTCTAAGAGTTTTATAGTGTCTGGACTTACATTTAGGTCTTTAATCCATTTTGAGTTTATTTTTGTCTATGGTGTAGGGAGAGTTCTAATTTCATTGTTTTACATGTAGCTGTCCAGTTTTCCCAGCACCACTTATTGAAGAGGCTGTCTTTTATCCATTGTATATTCTTGCCTCCTTTATCAAAGATAAGGTGACCATATGTATGTGGGTTTATCCCTGGGCTTTCTATCCTGTTCCATTGATCTATATTGATCTATATTTCTGTTTTTGTGCCAGTACCATACTGTCTTGATTACTACAGCTTTGTAGCATAGTCTGAAGTCAGGGAGCCTGATTCCTCCAGCTGTTTTTCTTTCTCAAGATTGCTTTGGCTGATCAGATTAAGGACAACCTTATTTCCTGCATGTCCTCCTCTTTTCCATCTCCACTTATCATCCACCTAATGCTCTCCCTAGTCTTCCAAAATCTGATACTTCTTCCAAGAAGGAAATTCAGAATCACCTTCTTTAAAGTGGTAGGGAATATACTTAAATGCCATGAGTTACTAGACAGATTTTAAAAATCCTAGTAGTACCACTCACTACCGTGATTTAGAACAAATTTATTTGATAAATGTGAAATAATATACCAGATAACTGGAACTTTACAGGAACTCAATAAAGACTTATTTATTTTCTTCACTCTATCATTTATTGTATAGTGTGGTAGTTATGGTCTTTGTCTGCATTATTTTCCTGTGTAAACTATTTCTGCTGGAAGTAGGTTCTCATTTTTATGTGAAACACATTCCATGTTGTCCAGATGGAGCTGACCTCTTCCTATCATCACGACCACTGGGATAGCCAGCAATTTAGAGTATTCCATCTACCCCACCGCCATCTCCAACACACACACGCACACCCCACAGCAAACTGCAGCAACTGGCTCAGGGATGGGCATTTCCCCCAAGTCAGTCAGATCAATCCCTGGAAGTTTTGTTGAACCCTAAAGAAGTGGACACTAATCATGGGAATTGCTGGCTGTGCCATTGAGGCAAGCCTAGAGAGACTAGTGGTCAGTTTTGCAACCATTTAAGAAAAATTTTCCCTCAAATTAAAACAACTATGAGTAAAATGAGGCTCAAGTGGGGAAAGATGATGTCCTGATAGCATCACTTTAATCCCTGAATCCATTATGCCTGAGATCCAACTGTAAATTTTTCATTTATAAGCATCAATGAATTTCTTTTGGGTTAACATAGTTTCCACTATTTTTCTGTCACTTTTATACAAGAGAGCCCTGACTAATCCAGAAATATCAGGAAGTAGAATGTTGCAACTGATAAAATTTAAAATGTAAAGGGATTAAGTTAACACAGGTGAGGACAGGGGAGGTGAAGACAGCACCTGAATGAGACATTAACTTTCTTCTCTTTGCTTTGGGAATGAGTGCATTATTGATTTTAAGTCTAATACTCCCATTGTCATGCAGTGGCATTTTGAAATGATGCATATACGAAGAAAGTTTGTTATTGAGTAGTAAAGAAATAAATGGTCGTGGACTGTAGTAACCATAGTTTTTGTCTGTTCACTCTGCTTTTTCTCATCCTCTTCTTGTAATACAGGCTTTTTCATGGAAATCTAAGTTTATGACCCCTTACATCCCATCTTCACTTTCCACAGGGATAACTACATGATCCAAGATGAGCCAATCGAGCACCCTAATACTGGGCAACAAGGATATTCAGGGACGGCACATGATCTAGTTCAGAACAATCACAACCTTTCTTGGGACTCTAGCTGCAAGTATCAGAAAAGTGGCATATTCTTTTGATGGGAACTGCTAGCTATAAAGATAATTGAGTTTATAATTTCCTCCAATAGCCAACTCTACCACAGATTAGGAAGACATTGCCTGAGATTAAAGCCAACACAGAAGAAAGAAGAGATGATGAATGAGGAAAGAATAAGTGACCTAATGGCATCCATTTAACCAAAAGATAGCTCTATTCCCTATACTTCTCAGTTATGTGGACCAATAAATCCATTTTATGTAATCTCATTAAGCTAAGGTTTCTGTCATCTGCAACTAAGTATCCTGAGTAACACATTTGGTCAGTGCTTACATATCACCTTACAAATGTTTTCTAGTTTTTTCATACATACATTCCTTCCGACTAAACAGTAATACCTTTGAGGCAACGATATGGTGTCATTGATCTCTTTTTTAATTCCTATAGTTGCAATAGAAACTACAATTCATTAGATGGAAATTTGAGGGAACAGTCAGCAAATTAATTCATAAGTATAATAAAATTCCACAATCATCTATTTCTTTCAGTTTTATGGCCATATCTAATTACTTTTCTCTGAAAGTATTTAAGGGTGCATGATCCCAGTCAAAATATCATACAAAAAACTAAATAGATCTGTCTTCCGTTCTCTTATGTAGCTTTTCAGAGGTTTTCAGCTTCTGTGTTAAAAGCTCATTTTAAATAGCACAATTCTTGACACATGCATAGTGTTTCAAACTCACAAAATAACTAAACTAGCCAGCAGTAATTATAGCACAATCTCCAGTGTCACATGACAACATTTTTCCGTATCTTTAAAAGCATGTATTCCACCAGCAGTATTTATAGTTCACCTCTCATCCCTGTGTCATGATTTGAGAAGAATTTACTTCTGTGACTCTGCTCTCCTATATACTCTTGGTTTAATAATTATTATTAATAACAAAAGGTGCAATACTAAATATTTGTGAACCTAGTGAGGGCAAAATATTCCAATTTAATTTCCCAAACCATTTACTGATGAACATACCACATTAAGGCAGAATGACTTAAGAAGACCTAGAATCTGCCCAATGCCTCTTTTTTCCCTTTTTTACTTATTTAATTGAATCAAAACAATAGTTTTATGATACAGGCTCCTATAAGCAAGGATATAATTAGAACAATGAAAAATTCCTATTTTTTCTTCATATAGAAACTAAAGAATAAAAGACCTTCCAGGTTGGATATTGTACCAGTCAGGTCCCCAAGCAGGAAACAGAATTTACCTCCAGGTGATTCAAATAAAGAGACTTTGGGAAAGGGACTCCTTAAGAAGGTGAGAAATGTGAGCAGAGTTAAGAGAATAAACAAGGAATGGAGAGGTGCTCAGAGTCCAACTTAATGGAAAGTCATCACTACCACCAGGACTGAAGGGACTGAAAGAAGAGCATCACCGGAACCCATGGAGAGCTAGAACTGTAGAGGAGGGGCCACCTGAGGAGGCAGTGGTGGGGAAACAACAATTGCCAGAGATGGTGAGGGAGGGAGGAGGGGAGAAATATCCTAGTCTCTCTCCCTCTGCTCTTTAGTCTCCTGCCAATGCCTCTCATTGGTGAAATACAGTTGGAAGCTTCCAACAAGGAAACTCCGGAAGGGAAGCAGTACACACAGAGGTCATTCTTGGTGTGGCACAGAGCTGGGCAGAAAAATGTAAAATGGATCAAGGGTGTGGGAACAGACAAAGAGAGAATAACCAGATATTGAGTGTAGTCTAGACCTACTGGAATATCCAAGGAGAAAGAGTTGTGTTCAGATTTTTCCCACTAAGTTTCACCTCGCTGTGCCCTTTTCCATCATCGGAAGATGACTAGATGTGTTAGAAAGGAGATGGAGCCTTTCAGAGAACTACAACTCTGGAGATTATAAATTTTTTGTGGAAAACCTCTAGCTCAGGCTGGCATTGGGATGTTACCTCCCATTCATGGGATGCAACAGAGTTCCAATAAAATCTCTCAAAACTCTTCCAAAGAGAATTCATTTGTTACCACAGGACCTTAGCAGTCAGGATTGAGGGCAGGGCTGTGGCAGCTTGTGGGGTAAGTTTCACATGTTTCAGTGGCCATGTTATACTTCTTTGGTTGCTGCTTGTCTGTTTCAGCCTTTCTTTCCTGCTCAATTACAGCCAGTTGTGCAGTTCACTCTCCGCACTGTATCACATGGCTCATCTCACTTGTCTCACCCAAGTTCCATCTGTCAGATATTGCCACAATAGATTTTACTCCTCATTGTTCCAAAAATTTAATTTTACCTATTGATTGATATTTAGCAATACTAGTGCTCCCTTTTCTTTTCAAGTGTATGAGAAGATTGGAAAATTTGACTCCTGTGTGTTTTTATGCAACTTCCTTTCCCTTCTCACTTATATTTGCAAAGACAATTCCGACTTCTGATTTTTAATATTTTAATCTCTCAAAGTTTGCTACTTTGCTTTATGTCTTAGACTACTTTGTAAGGTAGAATATTTGCATTCTTTAAATCAATGCAGTGGCTATTTACCTCCCCTCTTTCTTGATAAAATAAAACAGACTCCATCCTAAGGTGAAAACTTTGGACAGAGCATTTGTATTAGGGAACTGACTAAGAACTCCAAGGCTAAACAGTCTGTGCCCAGGAATCTTTAGGGATTTTTTACTCAGTGCAATTCATTAAACATTTACTCAACACTATTTAACAGACACAGAATGCTGCCCTTAAACCAGATATGCTTCTGAAGAGGGTACAAGTGATCCACAGTGGAATAATAGTGAGGGATGATGGTTACTTGAAGTGTAGAAGTAAAAAGGACATTAGCTAGTAGGTTGCTAGAGAAATGACTGAAGGAAAAGGGGGGAAAGGGGAAAAGCTTAGACAATGAAATTTCTTTCTTTTCTATGGAATTTTCCTTAAATTCCAACATTGTCCTCACTTGCTGGATTACATTGTCTTGGCATCTTGATTTTCTCTTCAGATCATATCCCTGGGCCTACTAGAGCAAACAAAATAATTCTGATATAACAAGGCAGATAAAAAATGTGATGAAATAGGGAGGATAGACACTAAGATGTGGAAATAGCAATGCCGGTGGCTCAAAGGTTTACAAATTGCTTCCCAGAGTTTGCATCACAGCAATTTTCATTCACTTTGAAGGTTTCTCAAGGGCAAAGAATGTTTTCCTCTCCTAGCAAACAATTCCACTTGCAGCAGGAATAAGGCATACTGGGTATACCCAGACACCAAAGCTAATAAGGCAAACCTGATAAGAGGAGGTTTGGAATTGAATCTCTTCCAAATGATCTTGTTCTCTACACTGGGGAAGAAACACTTAGTGAATTAGTCACACATTAGCCGACTATGCATGTAGAACTCATCAGTGAAGAAAAGGTGGCTTTAAATGAAAGTCGGAAAACTGAGATTAAAAAAGAAACATTGACAAAGGTCCTGGATTCTTTCCTCACTCATTTCAACATTATTATGGAAAATGTTTGACTTGCTCTTGCCTGTTTCATTTCAAACTTTAGGAGCCCAGTTCTATAAAAAAAGGATAATAAGGACACCTACCAGTTAATGCCACTGAAGCACTGTGAGGATTTTCTTGAAAGACAATTCTAAAGTGAACATTACTGTTATTTGGACAACGGCCCATGTCACTCTCTAACATTATCCATAGAGAACTCCCTCATAAAGATGATCATGTTAAAGTAGACAAGGCCCTACTTCAGCAAACATGGAAAAGGAAAGTTGGCCAAGTTTAACTCATGCTGGGAAATAGAGCTATGGCAAAGTGAAAATGGTCAGATCACTAGAAATATGCCACACATATTTCTGTCATAGTACCCCTACTAGCAAAACAGAATAAAACAGAAAACCCAAAATTAGATCAATTTGGCTTAAGGATATAAAGCATAGATTCAGAATCCTTTTTATTTTAGAGATCATATATTAGACCACTACCAAATAACATAGTTTAAAAGTGTTTCTTCTTCTTCATATAAAATAACACATACACAGGAACATACTTAGCATGGACTCACTACTTTTGCTACAAAGGAGTTGATAATGGCATTTCTTGAAAAAGAATATGATAATCTATGGTATAATACTGCCTGCTACAAACGGCCAAAACCATAAGAAAATATTTTCAGATTCACTATTAACCAATGAAATGCAAACGAACACATCCATTAGATGCTATTTTCACCCAATAGATTAGGAAACATTTAAAAGATCAGTAAATCCAGTTGTTGGTGAGGATATGCATAAAAAAGTCTTCTCATCCCTGTACCTACCTGTGGGAGGGACAAAGGGAAACGGAAAATGAAATACATGACCAAACCCTTAAAAATATGTGCATTCTTCCTCAAGAATTTCATTTCTAAAAATTTATCTAAAGGAAATGATCATTCACATTTCCAGATGTCCAATGTTATAAGATTTTTATAATACAAAAATCAGAAACAACATAAATGCCCAATGTGAAAATATGGGCTTCTTTTTATTCTTAGTATTTATTTTTTGCAATAAACATGTTATTCTCCTATCCAGAAAAAAATAGATATTGATTTCTTTGAGAAAGTATGATGGAAATATAGAGCTAATGCAAAAATTACAACAAAAGAAAGTAGAAGGAAGGAAGGAAGGGAGCAAAGAAAAACAAAAACAAAAAGCATCCTGCATGAGTTTTCCTCAAATCTTAGATTTGTTACCAGGGCATAATATTTATAAATGTGCCTTCAAAAATATATAGCCCTTCTTCATTTAGAATCATGTGGTATTGGGTCACATGAACCAAGAAGCTCATACTACAGCAGAGAGAGACTTAAGAGACTTAGGTTACAAGATACAGAACCTGGGTCTCCCAACCCTCACTGAATGATCTGTTCACTCTATACCATACAGACTCTTTCACCATACTCCTGTCCTACCCTCCAGCTCCTATTCTCTCTAATTCATTTCACCTATCATTTATCTAGCTATCATCAAAATACCTACTTATCTACCTACTACTATCCACTGGGCTTTTTACCTGTATTCCAAACTGTGCACCTTTCCTATCCATCTTCATTCTCTCCCAGTCCTCTCCCATCCTCCCCCACAACCCCCACAAGTAAGACTTTAAAGTTTTGGTGAAATGGAATTGTACATCTTAAAAAATTGTAAGCACAATATGAAGCCATTGCAGATATCCGATGGGGGACTGTCATGATAAAAATTAGTATGTGAGCAGTATGTGGGCTGCAATGAGGACAGGAGTAGGAGAGACCAAAAGATCTGTACTGCAATTGATTAAGCACAAGGTAATATGAAGAATGTATGACGTGCAAGAGTTGAAAGTCTGTATGTGGCTCACATATTTCAGGATATGAGGAGTGCCACAGGGGTTACACACATACATCAGGAGATGAGCGTTGTCATGTGGGTTGTATCAATTGTCCACCCCATGGGCATTCTGCCTCTAACAAAGTAGCAATAAAAAATAACCACTTTCTTGTGTTTGCTAAGTACCAGAGCATGTAGCTAGACATTTTACTTTTTCATCTCTAATCTTTACAACAAGCTAAAATGCTAGATATATTATCTCCAATTTACAGAGAAAGCAGCCTAAGCTACTAGAAATTAAGCTATTTGCTCAAGATCACACATCTAGCAAATGGCAAAGTTGGATTAAATTCCTGGCTTAAACCCAAAGTCTTTCCATTGTGCCACACTTCCTTCCCATGACCTAGTCCAAAGGCTTAGAGATATTTATCTCCTTACTTCCTTTGACAATCTACCTTTGATGAATTAATTTAACAAGTCAAACAATTTTTTATTTTATATTTTCATTAATGTATTCATGTTAGAGACATATTTGAGCACATATTATGCCCATGAGCCTCAGGGTATGCAAATTTATTTTCTAATGGTAAAAATTCCCACAGGGCATGGTCAGTTCCTCCTACATAGTAAGAATGAAATGACACGTGTTGGTCGGCTGAGTACCACCTCCTTGTATTTATCTTAAAATCACCTATTCAAAGTGATTTCAAACCAAATCCTAGTTTTGTCTTTTTTTCCTATCCATTCCTTCAAGTTTACAGTTGCCAAAAACAATGTCTGTTCACCTTTCCCAGACTGAGGAGTCCTAGATTTTCAATGCAACCTTTTCTGAAACCGCTCTATTCTTTCTTTTCAGCACATTTTCCTTCATAAGCTTTGCTTGCCTTTTATTACATATTAGGGCCCAAACTGCATATAATATTCTGCCACATTTTATACAAGGGTAAACCTAAAAGAAGGTAGGTACAAGAAAACCATAAAAAACATTTTGAGTAAATATTTGAGACAGTATATAATTCAGCATTCCAAGGGTTACATTTTATCCAGATAATGATAAAATTAATCCTAAAAATTCATTTATTATTTTAATTGCCATAATTTTCACTGTAAAAAATATGCCTAACTCCCTTGCAGCTAGTGTTTTCCATTAGACACACTTACAAGAGACTTGATTTCTGAACTGAGTTGGAGAAAGGCAGGCAGAACACATTCATTTGCTGGGGTGGACTGTAGTAGAGATGACAGGAAACCACTTGACAGAAGCAGAAACAGCTGCAACTTCGCAGCCCATTTCTGTGGTGTGACTCTGGGAGTCTATTCCTCCCAATAATTTTGTAAGCTATTTAATATTCAGTAATAAATCTCTTTATAAACTAGAACTGTTGATTCAGTTCTCTGCAACTGAATTTTTTATCTGTATATTTAACCATTAGGGTAGGATATAAAGACCATTTCTGAAATATTTTTAAACATGGTTAACTTCCTATGTTGCTAGCTGCTTTTCCAAAACTCAAAATGAAACTGACAGAAATCTTCTACATTCAGGAGCTTATTTTTCTTCCCAGAAGATAATCATTTCATACTGAGAGTTCTCTCTTACAAACAGGATCGCCTTGAATTTTTTTCAAGAGCATGTTGAGATGGAACAGGAAAGGTGTCAGTCAGTCTGCGCACCAGAGGTGGGAAAGTAGAATGCAGAAGAATCTTGTATCCCCTCAAGGTAGTCTCTGGCATTATTATTATACAGTTAGGCAGCTTTCAAAGCTGCTATTTGTTATTGATACTGAGGTACCCCTTTTCAGTGGCTGTGCCTCCAGGTAGTGGCTGGGGAGCCAAAACAACTTGGCTTGCAGCATCTTAAAAAATATTGCCCTCATGGTGCCCATAAGCATTTTGGGAGCAGTATGTATAACTGCTCAAATTCAGCTCGCATAAACTTCCCCCCAAGTGTGTATCAGTTATAAACACAAGCCTCCACCTAACCACCTAACTCAATCACTTTTTGGGTTCAGATACCCCCACCTAACACCATAAAAACCAAATCCCATGATTAACAGTCCCAACATTATGAGATAACAAATTCCTCATCATCAGTTGAGAGATGCTTGCCATCAGTAATCCAGTAATTCTTTTTTGTTATGAGTTTTGGTATCTTGTAATATAAACAACCTCCCATTAGCGTTAGTAAATTTCAGGTGAATTCAGGCTGAATTATAATCTTAGCAACAAGATTATCACTTAGATATAATGATTTTCAAAATTATGTATATCCTACTTGTCAAATGAAGGAACTGTCTAACTGTCTAATTTAGCTTCTAAGTTTCTAATTTTGAAAGGTGACTTCAAAAAAGAAATGCCATTTATCCCCAGATGACCCTATCCATAGATAAAGAAATGCAAAACATTAAAGAATATAAAAGCCTGATCTATGATAACAAAAAGAAGACAAATATAAACCCAGACAAGATTTGAAACAGGTGCTAACTTCAAACCTCTGTCTCTTAGGCTATAACTCAGAGTAGCTCATTCGAATGTGGTTCCAGTAACCTTATCTCCTTTGTTAGGCTGTGGAAGTATAATGGTTTCTCAGAAGTTCCTCTTTGGTGAGTCACTAACAGTTGCAGTACTACTAGCATGGGGTGCGGGGTGGGGGGTGGGGGGGAAGGAAGGAAAGAAGGAAGGGAGGGAGGGAGGGAAGGAGAAAGAGAGAGAGAGAGAAAGGGGGAGGAGGGGGAGGGAGGAGGAAAGGAAGGAATAAAGGAAGAACAAGAGTTTGCTTCCCTGAGGATTCCAACAACAAGAGTATATCATCCAGAGCATATCAAACCTTTAACAAGTAAAACCCAATCATTTAAGTATTTATAGGGGCAAGCCTGGTGATGGACAGGACTAACTGCTGCTCATTGCTTGCCACACAGCCATGTGGTCAGAACCTCTGAAATATCAAGATGTGGAGTTCCATCTGTAAAAGACTGCATCCCAGCTCATCTCTGACCCTCATGAATAAAATAAAGGAGGCAGTACTTTCCTGAGTGGTTATGAATGACCTCAAATTAGAGTTATAAAACAAGAAAGTGGTTCTCTACCTGAGGAGTATTGTAAACCCCATGCAATCCATTGTTTCATTACTTCGGTTTAGTAGAAGCTGTAAATAGCAAGAGGAAGAATTGGACCCTGCTCTGTGTATTATTTGCATCAGTGATCAGGAAACAGTATTTGTGCTTAACCTAGTTACACGATTTAAAATAATTCTAGCTACCCCACCAGGCACATATTCTAAAATGCTCTGAAATTCTGCCATCTTGTGGGAATTTGGAAATATAACAAATGATTAGGTTCAAAGTTTCATGCTTTACATAATTTAAAACGCTCTTGTAATTGTAAGCATGAATACAGTGTCTATAACAGCATCTAACATGCCAAAGAAATTTTTATTTTCCTTCTATTCCATATTTCATATAAAAATAAATTCAAGTAACCCTTAACCTCTTGATCTGGACCAATCAAATCCATAATTTGAAATAATTTAGACCTGATAGAAACTTGAATAAATTGTAACATTTTCTTTCTATTTTTCTCAAATGTAGAATAATGAAGGCTTATTTTAAAATTTATTGTTTACATTTACTAATCAGATTTTTTAGTTTTCATATAGTATAAAAACCCAAAAGTGATACATTTTTATATCAATTATTTGAACATTTTAGTCTTTTTCACTCTCTTCCTCTCTCCCTTATACTAAAATTAATTTAAATAATTATCATCCTATTATTCTTATCTACTTACCTAGGTATTGTACTTTATATAAATCTATTTTTCCTAGCTGCATATTATTTGAGATTCACATCATATTTTGGGAAATAGAAAACAGTGAAAATTAAATATCTACTTGTTGTATATAAAACAAAGTCACACAGGATGTTTTTCCAGAGGCTGTGCTGAAGATGAGACTGAGCATAGTCTACTGGTTGCCTGCTCATGTCACTGCAGGGAAATGAAGCATGGAATATGAACCCTACAAATGCAGAGTTTACTTTCTAGTATAGGAAGAGGCTCCAAAAAGTACATGAAAAGAAGAATTTTTGTGTCTACCTAAATTAAATTATGGCTATCTGTAGTCTCCTCTACAGGTAGTTTTCAGTACAGTGTTTTCATGAAACTAGGTCTTGGATAAAAGCATCTTCAAATCAAATCCAGTTTGTAGGGGCAGCAGCTCAAAATGAGCATAAACTATCCAATGAGGGCATGAAGGTAATGAGGGATAAAATACAGGTCCTTAAAGTGATATCTTTAAAAGGGACTGAACAACAGAATTTTTAAATGGGATTAGTAATGAGAAGAACTACCTCTACCCTCTCTTGGATTCTAGAATGGTGTTCTGTTCATATTAGCTGCCAAAAATAAAATAAAGCTTAAAACACTAAAAAACTACATATGTTTGCTAAGTAGTATCTTTTCCCCTCATTTTAGGACTATAGACAATTGTCCTTTTAAAGGAAACTTCAGACAATCTTAAAGTCACTTTACATTTGCCTTTGAAATACATTTTAGTTATTTAATGAGATAAATTTTCAAAATGTACATTAATTAAACTAATAATCATATTAGGCTATGTGATCCAAACCTAAAATAGGAGCCCCAATGTGGAAGAGAAAAGAAACTTGAGCAAGATTTAAAATAAGCCACTGAGGACCCGGTCACTTATAAAAATAACTGACTGATGTGATAAAGTGGTACCTTGTTTTCAAAGCAACATCAACACACATCCAGACCAGGAGTGCTCTCACTTTACCAGAAGTAAATTTGCAAGTCTGGATCCCTCCACAAAAAAAGATAAAGTGGGTCACTGAGCTTTCACTTTAAGAAATATCAAAAAGCATGCAGCTTTGTTTTTCCTTGTTTCTCCTGATGTCTTCTACAAGCCCAGATGTACAAGAGTTTAGGAAACAGTCTGGAATATAGTAAGCACCCAATAAATGTTGTTTATTATTATTATTTCTTCAGAGTGCACATGAATCAAAAATTCAGATTCTGCTAATGTGCAGGAACTGAGGGGGAGGGCAGAGAGAGAAAGGAGTGGTGAGCATTTAACAACATAATTATTTGAATACTGACACTTTATGTTACCTTTCCCAAAAGGTCAAAGAGAATCCTTTATACAACTTGATACACAGAAACCCAAGATTTGATAGTTCTCATTTTCTTTTCCAACTACAACTATTTAAATAAATGAAAGAGAATAAATATCAACATAGACAACTGACAAATCTGTGTATTTCTGTTGTTGTTAATGAGAAAAACTTCCTTTGGGATAAATGTTTATTCAAAAGAGAAAGAACTTGAATTCCATCACAGGTGAACCTTAGGAACTGAAAAATATTTGCACAATGCATGTAGGTTGCTAAGAAGGAAGCAGCAGATGATTAAATTCTCCACCACATTCCTATTTGCTTGGATAGTTCCTTTTCTCTCCTAAGGTGGCTATAAAATCCATGTTAATTACCCATCTACCTCCCAGGGATGAAGCCAGGAGTAAATGGCAAGGAAGCAGCTGGAAACCCTCGAGTGTTGCATATTCATGGAGACAGAAGACTCTGTCTCACTTGATCTGGCAAGGCTGAGTTAAAGCCCTAGACCCAAACCCTGTATCCTCAAGAGACTGCCAACAGGAGCACCAGGTGCACTGCAAAGCAGCGAGTCTAGAACAAGAGCCCTCTGGGAGCAAAGTGCATTGAAGCAAACATCCAGCCTACCAGGGAGCTGCATTTATCCAGCACTGTTCTGCAGAAGGCTAAAAGATCAGAAACTTCTTGTGAAACCAGGAAATTCAGCCACAGATTTTTGTCATTCATGGTATTCTTTGACCTTTTTTCCTCAATGTTAGCAAACACAGCTAACATATTGAATGCTTATTATGTAATAGTTATTTTGCATTCATTGTCTGATTTAATTCTCACAACAATTCTATGAGATAGTTATTTTTGTTATTCCTTGTTTATGGATGGAGTAACTGAGACCGCCTTCAAAATCATGGTGGCTCCTAGCTTTTTCTGTGACCTTTTTTTTTTTTTTACATCTTTATTGGAGTATAATTGCTTTACAATGGTGTGTTAGTTTCTGCTTTATAACAAAGTGTATCACTATACATATACATATGTTCCCATATCTCTTCCTGGTACAGCCACTATGGAGAACAGTATGGAGGTTCCTTATAAAACTACAAATAGAACTACCATATGACCCAGCAATCCCACTACTGGGCATATACCCTAAGAAAACCATAATTCAAAATGTGACCTTTTTTTAATTTCCAAATATTTAATTATTATCTTTTGTCCTTCTCTTTAAGCTACTACCTGCTCTCTGACTGGTACAAGGGTAGAACAAGACACACACACACACACACACACACACACACACACAACCATGCAACTATTAACTGGTTCCCAACCCTGGGTTCAGTTGATACCAGGCAAACACTCTAGGAGGGCAATAATTTCCTGTCTGAACTTGGAAAGATGTGAGCCACAGATCTTTTGAAACATAATCTAAAGGGAAATTTCAATATATGCCCACCGGAAAAAGAGAGTCTTTTTGAGTTCTCTCTGAAGGACTTGACAAAAATCTAAATATTGAATTTATTTTGTTTCCATTCTGAGACTAAAATGCTTTTAAGTGTCTGCTAAATTTTACTCTAATGTAGAACAGTAGGGAGGTGCTCTGCCTCCTGGGAATCACTTGAAAAGCTCACTGAAGCTGTTTGTTTACCCATGAAGTAAGTTTAAGAAACAAACCTGAAAAGGGCCACAAGTCCAGCTGTCTCCCTTCAGAGGTGCTGGCAGGCTATGGACTGTGCTGACAGAGAAAGTAGCAGCCCACACAACTTCACAGCAACTTCTCAAATGAATTTTACATCTACCCTGTGACCAGTGAGAATGAGGAAAGGCGAAAAATAATTAATTGGCCTTTACCTGGCCTCTCACATTTCTTTTTAGCATGAACGTTCATAGACTTGTTTAGCTATCAAAGCAATGTATGCTGGGTTTCAACTTAAAACAAAAATCGTATCTTTGGAGGGAAAAAAATCTTCCAGCAAATATCTCTCCCCTTAATGCTTTTAACTCTGTAGAAATGCTAGAGTCCGTATAGGATTATCAAAGAATCATGAAGTGAGAATGTATATTCACATGAAAGGATTTAAGTTTGTCTCTATTCACGCTTTTAAAAAAAGAAATAAGTAGGGACTCCTAACAGCTCTCAGCTGACTGTTATAATGTTTAATCACAATTAGGGCCAAAAAAAGATTTCTAAATGAATTCTTCCTCTTGCCGCAAATTAATCCCCCTGCTTTTCTTTCAATCCCCAGTACAGATGAAGGATAATTGAATACAATCCTTTTCATAATTTCCTTTCAAATGCTTGAAGACAGTTACGAATCTTCTCCACCCTACTAAAAAATACTCTCAATATACTGCCTCTTTTGGAATATTTTTTCAAAATGTGCATTACTATATTTCACATATATTACTGACTCTCTCTCACCTCTCTAAAAGTTTACTAAAACCCAAAGATCAAAATTAGAGCAATTCCCTAATAAAAACTTGAATAATAATAAATATCCTAGAATAGTTACTTCTAGCTCTCTAATATCAACTATTTCTGATACCTTTAAAAAATCAATACTGTTAATTACTCATCTTGAACTTATGATTCTGGTTAAGTGACTAAGTTTTTCTAGTCAAGGTTTTTTGGATATTTTATATAAACATAAATTAAAAGTATCTTTGAAACATTACATCATACTCCCTTAAATATTAATATTAATCTCAATTTGGTGAAACACTAATTTATCATGTGACACATGGAATTCTCTCTTTACCAAAGTATTAGAAACCTAATTAAAATAGTGCCACCTATAACTTAGTGGAAACAATATCAAGTCTATCATTTGCCAAATTATAAAAATCAAGATGTGAAATAGCCCTTTAAAGGCAACTAGGTCCAAATCACCCACTCTGGAAATGAATCAATGGGAGGACAGAAGATGAAATGTCTTGCCCAACTCTTGGTAATCTAGGCCTGATCTCCAGGCTCAGTTCTTCCCATATATTGTCCCCTCCTCTGTGCTACTCAGCCATTGTCATTCAGAACACCATGAAAAATATTCTATGTATGACCTGTTCTACACCCCTTCCCTGCTATTTCAGATGCAGAAACACCCTTCCCCTTTTCCTGCTTCTTTTTCTTCACCTAGGTAACCTCTGACCATAAACTAATTCAGCAACTATTTATTGTCACTCAATGAATGTCAAGAGCATTGCCATGCCAAAGAGTAATACAGTAAGTCAGTACTGGTGTAATTACATGCTAGGGAGTTCTCGGACTCTTCCACCCTTTCAAAAGAGGACTAAGTACATGGCCTTGACAATCAAGATATCCAAGATGCTGATAGGTGGAGCAAGAGAAGAGTGGAGACGCTGCCTGAGGAAGAGTGGTCTGCTACTAAGGATGAGTGGACACAAGTCTGGATGAAGGCATATCAAAGACAGGAGAAAACTGTGAAGTTTGGTAAAATGGCATCAAAGAGAAGTCCATTTAACAGTTCCTTATTGTTTCTGGATATTTTTAAGTTTTTTCTTCAATCTCCTTCCTATTATTTATGTCACATCACAGACCAGTTAACATAAAAAATACATGCACATAGTAATACATTCACAAAATAGAAGCTTGTCACCCCCTAAGGAGTTATACTTAAAATATATAAGCTTTGGGCTTCCCTGGTGGCGCAGTGGTTGAGAGTCCGCCTGCTGATGCAGGGGACACGGGTTTGTGCCCTGGTCCGGGAAGATGCCACGGAGCGGCTGGGCCCATGAGCCATGGCCGCTGAGCCT